>NC_079437.1:51038832-51168832 GCF_903798145.1 Danio aesculapii | reverse complement strand
GCGAGATGCGAATTTTACCATTTTATTTTCATAATTAATATTTATTAGTGATTTAATTTCCGTCTAACACAATTTGACAACATTCTCTGTCATCTACCATGTGTAAAATTGATTAAATTTATGTGGTTTCTGAAAGATCTGATTCTTGGACCCTTCACTCATTATAACTTTTGATAAAATGTTATGAAAGCAATTTAAAATAAAAAAAGTTCAATAAAAACTGAAATGAAATATGCATGAATAAATGATTTATAATTAACCAGACTGTGGAAAGTGTGCGATCATACAAATACATTGGCACAATTATTGACTCTAAACTTTCCTTCGGTGAGAATTGTGCAGCAGTGTGTAAAAAGGGGCACTAGCGACTATTCTGTTTGAGAAAGTAAAAATCATTTCCATATTGATAAACACATGATTTTACTTTACCACGCCTTTCTTGAATTTGTTTTATCTTTTACTTTGGTGTCATGCTTTGGGAATCTCTCTGTTAAGAATAAAAATACACTAAATCAAAGAGTTAAGTGGTCCAGTAAGCTGACCGGGGTGTCACTAGCCAATCTAGCGACTGTGTACACGAGGCAGCTAAAAAGAATTACAAGTTCAATTTTAAGTGACACCGCTCATCCTCTACACTCAGAGTTTCAGCTCCTTCCTTCTGGTCACAGGTTTCTTGCATTACAGTTTTTCTCATTTGGTTTGGCTCATTCCTTGAAACAGGAATTACATTCTCAGCACTATAAGGTTGTTTTGTAAAACAGTCCTACGGATTTATATATGGTATTCATGGTATTAAGTTCTTGACTAATTTTGACAATTAAACAGACTATTGTGCATATGATGACATGTACAATGAAATGACGCTGACATATTTTGGAGTGAACAACCACTGAGAATCAACAATCAGTTTAGATCAATTAGATCTTTTCACATGGAAATTGTGCTAAATGTCGGCTACATGTACTTAATCATTTGCAAAGATGTACGTAGACGTTTGCAATTTGATGAAATGAATGAGAAAATCAAGTCTGTTGTGTACAATTACCAAGTGGTTTGGAGGTTTGTCCATGTTGTTCATACAACAAAGCCATTAGACAATTAAATAAAACATAGATTAAAGCAGAGGTATTTTGGTGACTTGTATATTTTAGATTGTTTAAACCTTTATTTGGGGGGGGGGGTGTATCCAAACCTAACCTAACCTAACCTAACCTAACCTTTGAAATATGCATTTTTATTCGATGTTTGACATAATCTCAACTGAAACATGCTTTAAAACAGCCAATAGCGTTTTGTTTTTATCACTGCTCTTCCAGCGAGAGTGGTAGAGCTCAAGTCTATCAAATGAAAAGCAAATGAAGCATCTTAAAGGGGGCGGGACATGTCAGATACTAGGGAGCATTTAATTGGTTATGATGTAATGAGAAATTGTAGTATGAGTTGACGTGAATAAAATCATTGATCCATGTAGGCTGAAGTGACAAACTGCAAACTTTACATCTAAATGTGAATTGTGTCACTGTTTTGGAGCACACTAGCTTATAGATATCTTAAAAATGAACAATACTAATACTAACATCTAAAAATTGTTATATTAATTTCATGGGACTTTTAAAGAGATACCTGTTGTTAGCTCTGCGGTTGTTAAACCCATCAGTTCATATTATTTCAACCATTAAAAAAAAAAAAAAATGCAGTTCTTTTCCTCATTAAAACTGAGTTTGGAAAAGTTGTAGAGCTTGTTATTGTGTAATCTTTCTCTAAGCTGGTTGGTTTAGTTCATGCACAGCAAAAAGTATTATTCCTACTTTGAGTTTTTGTCTTGTTTCTAGACCAAATATCCCCCAAAAAATCAATTATTAAATCAAGTTTTTGTTTAAATTAATTTTTTTTCTAGCCAAATTCAAAAGGATTGTTTTGATTTTTATAAATAAAATGTCAAAAGTAAGTAAGTTTTTCTTAAAACTAGCAACAAATCTCGCTTTAACTTTGAAATAATATTAATTTGCTCACCCCATTGACAAATTATTTTGCTTGTTTTGAGGAAAAACTTAATTTTGAGATGTTATTTCTAAAACAAGGCAATATTTTTTAATTGTTAAGAAAATGTTTCTTAGTTTAAGAATTGTTAGACATTTGGACTAGAAACAAGACAAAAACTCTACGTAAGAAAAGCATTTTTGGCAGTGTGACATATAATTCTTTAACAATGTTAAAAATAATTTAATAGTCTCTATGGGAGTATGAATGGGAGAAATGCTACTGAATTGTGACAAGTGACAAACTTGATAAATCTTCTACATTTATTCATACATTTAAATTCACATTCATAAATAAATGATCATAAAAACACTTGTTAAGGTACCTGTGATTTTTTAATGTTTTTAATAATCAACTCAATGGCATCACGTTAAACATGTTAAGAAAAATGAAGACATGTTGAAAAAAAATGTGCGATAAGTTAAAGGCGCGCTGTGTGATTCTGCTGTGAGGTCTGAAGTCAAACCCAATTAAGAGAGTCAGACTCAATTTAGATTGACAAACACGATTAGATTTATAACTGTGGACCGGAGATCATTGATATGTGCAATGATCTGGAATGGCGCAATAATATAATGTCTTCAATTATATTCATAAGGGGACAATTATATTCTTATTGATATTTGATTAATTACATATTTTTATGAGTGTAATCTGATTAAACTCAGAATTGACACCCACATGTTCATGTTTTGTATATATATTGTTTGATGATCGCTTTTAATCACACTTTATATACTGAAAAAATGGATTTTCTTACTTAGGGTTTCTGTTTTATTTCTATCCAATATTCTGATAGTGATTATATCAGGAAGCATTTTCTTGACAAATACGGAATATTGTGTTTTCTTTAAACAAGCAAAATAATCTGTCAATGGGGTAAGTAAAATATGGTTGTTTTGGGCTTTAATCTATTTGATTAATTGATTATTTCACTGCAGATATTGTATACTTTTTACTTGTCAAAAATGCTACTTGATTTAATAATTTTTATATTTTTGGACAAGAAATTACACAAAACACCATAGCAAAGCAGTGTATTTTGATAAGATTTATGAATTTAGATAAGATATATATATGAAGAGTTTGAATGCAAAAACCTCTAAGTGCTATCTGTAATTTTCTTCTACAATGAGCATTTTTCTCAGCCTCTTATGCTTATGTTCAGTAATTTCATGTAAAAGTGATAAAAATATTCTGTTCTACAAGTGAAATTACTGAATCAAGACATGGGAGCCTGAGAAAAATGCTAATATTTGAAGAAAAATTCAGATGGCACATAGAGGTTTTTGCATCTCAACTTTTTATATATATATGAGCAGCAGTGCTATCTTCATCTGCCTTTCATTCACATTTGCAGCTGACATCAGAAAAGCAGAAACCATTGCGGATTCACCAACATCTCTTTAGAGCTAGTATTTGAATGATTCTCTTGCGTAATGTCTAAAGTAATGACAAAACAGGTGATTTTGCTCACATTTTAAGATCATAAGGCTGGACGGCATTAAATATCATCAGTATAGAGACATTGGCCAGTATTTCTCTGTTGCTAATGGGATTTCACAATAATTTCACAATAATTAACCCCGAAAAAGCCAGAGCAAAGCAAACACAAATACAAAAGAGAGAGACTTAGAATGTCACTTACCTGTTCTTTAATGATTTGTTCAGTTGTAGTTTGAAACTTTTCAATGTTTCTCTCCCTCTAAGGACTTATTATATGGTCTCTGTTGCCATCTTGTGGCGAAACATCAACCATATTTGCTCTGCTCAATGACAGGTGGATGGCCACCAACATAGGCGGAAGGTGAACAAACTCCAGGGTAAGGCTAAGATATGCGCTGCCCTTTAATGCATTTAAAAAGATTTGCGACCGACCAAGAAGAGGTTTTAACAAAAGCACCACCTATCAACAAACGTCTTATATTCAACACGTACATTAAATTATTTTATTAGATTCATTTAATTATTATAGTCACTTTCGATATGCAGCCAGGGGCCAGAAGTGGACCTAAATAGGGTGGACTCTTAAACTAAGTGTATAATAGCTTGTTTCTTATATTTATGATCTCTGGTAATATACTGATTGATTTAACAAGTAGCATTTTTGAATATTCAACCCTTTTGTAAAAATAAATAAATTGCAAAAATGTGTCAAAAATTCGAAATCATTCACTTTGCCATGAGGCCAATCGAAAACTGAACTTGTAATTCAACAATAAATATATAAAAATAAGCATTTTTAAACTGTGATTAGGATACTGAACTTATTTTTTTTATTAAGCTAGACACAACTAAAAAGACAATGAAAATATGACAACATAAACTAGCTGTTTATTTGCGTTACCACGGGCTGTGGTAAACTTATAGGCTCTAATAAATTAGAGGCAAGCATTGCAGAGTAAAGGTGATCTAGTAGCCATTAGCTAGTGTGAGTAATTGTTTGTTTAAACAAGATTCATGTTATTCAAAATACAAATTAAAACATAATTTAAAATCTTGACTTCCCATCACCCCTGTAGAAAACACAGCAGAATTAAAATGCAAAACAAGATTACTACACTAGGCTAGAATCCTACGTTACAATGAAGCAACCAAAATAAGGCATTTCATTTAATACTGAAAACAAGTTAAACCAGAATAATATGTTATTATACCTCTCCTGTATTATCTATCCTGTATTATACCTCTATCTAGTATCATCCTTTTTAGAGATGCTGCAAACTCCAGTCAAAAACAGCACTCATCAGTGCAAAGTTGGACAGTTCCATTTTTGTGTCAAGGGGGACTTTGAATTTGATTGACAAACTTACAATAACTAAAGTGTTCTGTTAATCATTAACATCAAATTACATTCATATTCTGCCTTACACCGGTTACATGTTTTCAATGCAGTTTTTTTTCTTTGCTGCTATCTCCGGTCTTCGGCTAAGCCTTCCCCAGCCTTACACACAATCTGCCTATGGCTGCCAACACGCTGAATCTTGGAAATTTTAAATGTTTAAAATAGGCACTATCCTTATAAATCAACTGCATAGTTGCAATCTCAACAACTACATTCTCATCTAAAAAAGCCTCAAAAGTACATTATGCTGTCCAACAGCTGCAATATTTGTCAAATTGTACTTAGTTTATTGATCTGCTGTCACTCTATGTGGGCAGAGTAATAAACAACATTAAAGAGGCTGTATGAGTGCTGTTATTGCAGAATATTGCATAGCTATTAGCCAATCAGATTCGAGAACCAGACAGAACTGAAATTGAAATATTCCACTGAAAGGAATATTTTACACAAAAATTATAAATGACTTTTTATTTATGCACCCTCAAGTGGTTCCAAACCTTTATTTGAAAATATGTTGATGAATGTTGAAAAACGGTAGCCACTGACACCCATTGTAAGAAGAATCAGAAAAAAACTACTACTTTACTATGAAAGTCAATGGCTACCAGATTCCAACATTCTTCAAAATATATTATTTTGTCTTCAACATAAGAAAGAAACACAAACAGGTTTGTAACAAGTGAAGGATAAATAAAAGATGGCAGAATTTCCTTTTTTGTGTGTGTGGGTTTGAACTATCCCTTTAAAATAAACTGTGAGTCAGTTATGTGGAGTAGTTTGTTACAGAATGCTCGACTGTAAGTAATACATTATACGCACAAATGTTTTATTCAGACTTGCAAGTACTGGACTAATTAGAATTGTTTGGTCACATACAACTAATTTTAGCGAGGCCAAACTTGCTGACATGCAGGCACTGGCCTCCTGTTTTGAACTGCTCGCATCACTGTAGTGCTGGCGCGGCAGCCATTCCGGCTCTTAATGGTGCTGGTTTCCAGAGCTTGAGCTGTGTGCTAATGAGCAACTGAGCGATTAAGTGGTGCCTGGAGATGCAGCGAAAGAGAAAGGAAAAAGCTGATGGCATCCGCACTCGACCAGTTCGCCCTGCAGTATTTTTATCCCTGCTTCTCAATATTAAAGCTCCTAATTGCGCAATCAGTCAATGCTTCATTAATTGATTGGCAGCTCTGATAATCAGGTATTTTAAACTCAATTCAGTTGATTGACTTGGATATTTTTTTCGTACAGCTTTAAGAGTTCACCAGGAGATGAATTATTTAGTGACGATCGCTCCTTGTCATAGATCACAGCGTAGAGGATTTGTGTGACTCGTGACAAATGATGCATGTAGGTGAGTGCTGATGTACTGCGCTTAATTAGAAGACAGTTTTATTATGTCTATTTCTCATTCCTGTGTGGATTTATTTTTAGGGTTAAGCTTTTTTGAACGAACATACACATTTAAAATATACACCTGTATGTGACTCTGTTTCACAAAATCTTCAGCTGCAAGAGGATATATTTTTGGCAATAGTCAAAAATACATTGGATGTGTCAAAATTATTGTTTTTTCTTTTTGGAAAATTGTATTAGAATATTAAGTAAAGATCCATCAAGACATTATATATATAGTAGACAAAATAATTATTTGTTATACAAAAAAAAAAAAAAGGTCAACACAATATCAAAATATAAGGGAAGAGTCCATATTTATTGTATTCATATAAGAACAGAGTATTCTTTTGACCAAAAAATCCAGATCACATTCTGAGCAAATTAAGGACATTGCATTATTCCATGAAGCCACAGGGGAGAAATTGGAAATGGGAAATTAAACATGAAACATTTTTTTTTTTACCTACAGTACTTTCTTGCTTACTTGGAAGATTTATTTGAGCTTAATGTATGTCAAATTCAAGAATAGTGCCTATTTTTTTTATTAGCAATCTTTGTGTGTAGATGGATTTGTATTAAAACAATTGAAAAAAGCATCATCACCAATGCTTTCCTAATCATAAACCTCCGTTGATTCAGCATTTCATTTGATATTTATTAATTTTACTTTACCTTAAATTTAATACTATCTTTTCAAAGCTCTATTTTTTACAGCCATATGTAACAAACATTAACAAAAAAAGTACATGTCAAAGAGTTTTATTATAGTTGTGCAATATTAACAACACATGCGATATTTGGTACAATTCAATATACACCTTTTTTTTAAATGTTATAAGCAACATATGTTTTATATTATTTTAGGAAAGCAATAGCATCACTACAACTTCTGTAGTGAACAGCCATGTTTTTACTGTTGCATGAAATCAAATCAGACATGTTTAACAATGTAAAAGAACAAAATTAAAATAAAACCATCACCATTTTTTGCTCTATCGAACATGTACTCAACAAGCTACTCCAGGGCCCTACAGTTTTTACATCAGTGTATTTTAATTGAAACGACCGTGTCTCTTAATCTCAGTCACCATTGTTTAGATCCATGCTGTAGTTTCAAATGCAATCCGATAGTGCTTCCCTTTATTTTCTCCTCGTTTTCTATTGGCTCTTGAGTAATTGTGAAGCTCTTGGAATAGTGCTGGCACCCTGTGGACCTTTAATGAGCCAATCAATGCCATATTTTACCATCTACAAGACTACATACCAGTGTCTCCATTTCGTTTCCCCTGCTGAGTTCATTGCACCCTTCTTTTCAACTGTCTCACCCCATTTGCGTTTAGCCTGTCCTGTCTCCCTCTGTCTGTGTCCTTGCCTGTCTGTGTCGGTCAGTGTTTATGCGCGAGTGTGTGTGTGTGCGTGCTGAGGGCATGGCCTCTCTACTCTTCTCTCTAAACCTCCCCCAGGCTTTAATTACTGCATTTGGATAATGAGTCAAATCCAATCACTCTTCTCCACTGTTCGGGAATTAGTATACAGCTCCTATTACGGCAACACCAGCCCTGGTTTCTTCACACCAGCTGCCCTGCACTGACACGTCTTCATTCCTCATCCCTGATTTTTCCACTTCAGTTGCAAAAAGAAGGACAGGGGAGTAGAAGAAATGTGCTGGAATTTTCATTCAACGGGGGAAATATGGATTTAGAGCAAAACATTTGGCCAAAAACAAAAATCATCGAGGGCCGTGAACTATGTTACATTAATGTTGCCATCGGTAATTTCGTATCTTATTTCATAATGTTATAAAATGAATAAAAAAACTTTACTGTAAATTATATTAACTAATACAGTATAACTTTTAAAATGATAATTTGCAATAAAAACAAAACAGTGAACAGTGGAGTTTAATGCTGAATACACTACTCAAGCAGAATCTGCCTTTGCCTTGAGTTACCAAAGTCTCTGCATTGTCCTCTAAGTGTCAGGAGACAGCATGTACAATTAAACTAAAGCTGATTAAATTACAATATTTAAGTGAAACATTTAATTTCAGATAGCTAGATACAAACAAAAGGTTAAATTAGATTTGAAATGACAATCTCTAAACCATCCTTATCTTCTCAGATCGGGTGGTGAGCCAAATAAAAGGTTACCATGGGCCAAATTTGGCCCTAGTTTTGGAATCTCTGATATAGAGCAAAGTTACATGTTGAATATGGGGAGAAAGTAGCATACATGCAATGTCAAGCACAGGCTTATTTGGAATATGTGCCCAGGGCTACATATTTGAGAACCACTAATTGAGTATATCTGCATTTTGAGGATAAAAGGGACGCAATATGTCACCGGCGACAACTTTTGTCCCTTTTTTGTGTTAGACCACTGAATGCTTCTCTGAAGGCACAGGATGTCAACATGACATCATATTGGTGTTGTACCCCGGTGTACCCCATCGTCGTGGGGACGTTGGATTTTGTTTGGAAATTAAAATTGGGTTGACGTCAGAAGCCAATGTCCAAGCTGAAATCAGCCTAAAATCAACCAAATAAAAAGTCTAATCATGTTATACATTGACGTTCCGTGGACGTTATCACTATTACATCTATCAGACGTTGGATTTTGGTCACCTTCCAACACAACCTAAAATAAACCAAATATAAGCGTATTTTGACATTGTTATTGGACGTCAAAATAACGTTGTCCTTAAACGCTGGCTAGACATTGAATTTTGGTCACCTGACGTCATGACCTAAATCTAATCTAATATTAACGTATGATGTTGTGTGCCTGCTGGGTTACTTCTGTATGGACGGCTTTTCTGGCATGACAAGTTTGCTCAGTAGCTCATCACGTACAGCGTTGAACTTAGGACATGAAAGGATCAACTCCAAGTCAATGGTTCAAGTCCGTTGAAGAATTGTTCCAGAAACCAAGTAAAATGAAACCCAACAAAATCGTTATGAAATGGAGAGTGTAATAAAGTGTAGACTTGAAATGAAAACCTCGGGTTAACTTGGGTCACTGAATCAAACACATTTTGGTTATCTTGGCAAGGCAATTTTAATTAAATAGCACAGTTCATACACAGTGGCAATTTAAAGTGCTTTACATAAACAGGAATAAAAGAGACAAGTATAAGAAAATAAAAATAAATAATAAAAGAGATTAAAACAGATTAAAATGTGTTCACAGTGCTCATTCAGTAAAGGCACAGCTAAACAGATGTGTTTTCAGTCTTGATTTGAACATGCCTAATGTTGAAGCTTCTAGAAGCTGATTCCAGCAGCGAGGTGCGTAGTTGATGAAGGCAGATTCACCCTGCTTTGACTAAACCCTTGGAATTTCTAGTTCATATGATCCTAAAGATCTGAGTGATCTGTTAGGTTTGTATTCAGTGAGCATATCTGTAATGTATTGAGGTCCTAGGCGATTTAGTGATTTATAGACAAGTAATAACACTTTAAAAATCTATTCTGAATGTAACTGGGAGCCACCTGCGGACAGGCGTGATGTGCTTTGATTTTCTGGTTCTGGTCAGAATCCTGGTCGCTGCGTCCTGGATGAGCTGCAACTGTCTTACTGTATTTTTGGGAAGGCCGGTGAGGAGGCCATTACAGTAATCCACTCTGCTGGTGATAAAAGCATGAACAAGTTTCTCTAAGTCTTCACTGAAACAAAGCATCTAATTATTGCATTATTTTTAAGATGATAGAATGCTGATTTACTTACTGCTTTGACGTGACTATTGAAACTCAGATCTGACTCCAGAATAACACCAAGATCCTTGACCTTATTTTTTGTTGTTTGACACCTAGAGCCAAGGAACACCTTCACCTTGAGAACCTCATCCCTGTTGCTAAATGCAATGACTTCAGTTTCTCTTTGTTAAACTGAAGAAAGCTTTGGCATCAAACTGTTAATCTTAATCTAGCAGACTGGAGTGAACTCCATATAATTTGACAACAAAACATTAACCTGCAGTTACGAGTCGTGCTGCTTACTGTTTACTGTAAAAGCCGCCCGACGGCTTTTTTTCTCATCCAGTTTACTTTTAAAATCACTATCAGTGGGGTTTAGGGATGGGAATTGGTAAATCAGTTGATAGCAAGCTGATACTAGCATAACAAACTGACTATATTCTTTCAATGCAAGAAGGATGTTGAGATTTGCAGAAATGTACACAACACCCCTTGTTGGATTTACTAGAAAAGGCACATAAGAAAAACAAACATGCCCCAGTAACGTATTTGAGATTGTCAAATATGTTCATGATGACCTCTAGTGGATTTGTAAAAACATAAACTGTTACATAGCATACATAGCCCCAGGCACGTTCCAAAATATGTATCCCTGGGCACATATCTCCAATGGGCCTTGGTTGGCAATGACCATGATTTAGCTTATTTATATTTAATGAAAGAGCAGTATATTGAAAGGATATATTATGCATGTATAAAATCGCTGCTGTGGCCTACAGGCAATGCTGAGAAAGCTGCTGTGAAACTGTAGCCTGTCATATCAGTAATTAGATTTTGCATAGCTATGTTTTATAAAAAGTCATTGGTCACATGACAGGTAAACAGGAGAACTGCTGGAGCTTTTGTGAAATGGAAGCATTGAATTGCAATGAATGCGCACATATTCTACTTCAAATCTTAAAATAGTTCATAGTTTATAGATAGATACCTTTGCAGATTTAAGTTTTGTTTCATGGTACCAGTTTGCAATAAGTTTGCATTCGTTAATGTGGTAACACTTTATTTTGATGTTCCATTTGAGTATTAGTAGACTGTCTTCTTAATATCTGTTGATACTGCTCCTTCAACAGACATTCAACTGACTATAAGAAACTTAGCAAGTACATGTCAACTTACACTAACACTTACCCTAATCCCAACCTAACAGTCTACTTATAATTTAATTAGATTAATTTGTTAGTTCATGACCTAGACATAGTTGTTAGTTCATTCATTGTTAGTTCATGTTATCTCATAGTGCATTAACTAATATTAACAAGCCTGAATTTGGACTTTAACAATCCAGTAAATGCTGAACTATGATTAATAATCGCTGTACAAGTATTGTTCATGCTTAGTTCATGTTAATCAATACAATGACTAACATTAACTAATGGAACCTTATTGTAAAGTATGGCCTGTTTACTATAAAATAAGTTGAAATAATTCATTGTCATGTAAATGCATTTAGATGTGTTGTATAACTGTAACTGTATAATAGCTGTAATTATTTTAAATATACTTAATAACAGCTTAATTGTAAATGTGTAATTATATATATATATATATATATATATATATATATATATATATATATATATATATATATATATATATATATATATATATTCATTCATTCATTTTCTTTTCGGTCCCTTTAATAATCCTTAATCCACAGCGGAATGAACCACCAACTTATCCAGCACGTTTTTACACAGCGGATGCCCTTCCTGGGAAACTCTGGGAAACATCCATACACACTCATTCACTATGGACAATTTAGCCTACCCAATTCACCTGTACTGCATGTCTATGGACTGTGGGGGAAACCGGAGCACCCGGAGGAAACCCACGCGAGTGCAGGGAGAACACAGAAACGCCAACTGACCCACCCCAGGCATGAACCAGCGACCTTCTTGCTGTGAGGCAACAGCACTACCTACTGCGCCACTGCCTCGCCCCTATATATAAAATGCTTTATTGCTGCATGCCGTCTGACTAGAAATTCCACTTCCCATGTTGCTTTTCCCCTATAGTAATAGCGCAAGTGAAAATTATCTGTAAACAAATGGCATTCAGCAGTGAGTCTAGTTCCACCTTTTTCAACCCAGGCTCATTCTGAAAATGTTCCACTATATACATTTCTGGAGAGCACGAAATATGCCCCAGAAGCTACGTTTTTTTGTTTTTGTTTTAATGAATCCACCAAAGGCCATTGTGTACGCTTTTTGAGATCTCATACTTCTCTCACGCTTGCCAGTTGTACCTGCTGTTCCCATGTAAATCCACCAGAGGCTGCTGTTGACTGACTAACTGATCGACTGGCCCACCCTGGTCCTTCCCTAAAAACCCAATAGTGTTTTCAAAAGCACCTATTGACCAGCTGTCAACTGGTAAGTGCGACAGGAAAGACACCATACCGCCATGTAGCTTTCGTTTTAAAGACGAAATGTGGCCATACATAATTCATGATCTCCAGAAATGTATATAGGGCTACATTTTCAGAACGAGCCTATGTTGATCTTTTTACAACCATACTGCTATAGATACCATTGTGAAAGTCCCAACAATTACGATTTGCTATTTTGGTACTTCTGACAGTGGAAACAGTCACACATGCATACAATACTGTACTTACCGAACTGTACCACTCAGTGGAAACAAGCAATAAGAAGCATAGTTTTTCAGAAGAGTCTCTTGTAAAAGAATAGCGGTTTATCCCTGGTGTCAGAATCAACCCTTTTGTGCTCCTAAATACCTCAATCTACTAAACCGGCACTCTCACACCTAAGTATCTGATGTGTTTTGCACTGTGTGAGGACTCTAAAGTGTCATCAGTACATAATAAAATGCTATATAAACGCCTCATTTATTCAACTCATTTCACTAACCGTTAAACTAACACAATAAAGAAAAGTTACATGTATAGTCAATAGAATGTCTAAAGGACACCATCAAAATGAAGTGAAAAGAATTCTGACTCACTACAGTGCGATTTATGGCTGGACTGTTTTGGAGAGTGTATTTGATTGACCTCGGTTTGCTCAGTTATAAAGCTGTCAGTGCAATATAATATGATTTTAAAACCCTGTGATGTAGCATTTGTGGCTCCCCACGTCGTTACCCTGGAAATAACTTGTTAATGGCTACTCGCTAAAGCAACTGTATGTGGGAAACGGCAGAGCTACTGCCACACTGCTGAAAAATGTGGATAAGCTAGCATCGCTATTTGTAGCTACTCTTCAGCAATGATGTTTGATTTTGGATTGCCTCATTTTCCGTCCCCATTTATTTCATCCTATCACTTTCTCTATTTGTAGCGGGTATGTAAAAGCACAAGCCAAAAATGAAAATCTCTAAGTATGTAGTTGTCAGTATAAAGGAGTGTTCAGCATGTTCCTGAAGAGACAGACTGAATGGCAGTCCAGTTTGTACAGAGACTGTCACTGTCTGTGCAGTCACAGGACTTTGGAGCCAGGGGACCAGTGATTCATCTGCTACAGCTACATATACTGTGCGCTCATTGATAAAATAACATATCAGACTATGACATATCTGCTCCACGGTTGTTCTGGCTAGGCATTTTTTAGAGTAGCCGATGCTGGTGTAGTTTAGCTGCAGATCACATGTGCTTGTTTAGCGCCACTGACAGCAGCAGGAGAGAAAATCCTCTGTCCACAGACTGTGTCTTGTTTTATTTGCTTCTCATTTGTTTGGTATGCCGCCTTGTTATGACTGAATGGCTTGGAATTATGGGAATATGTAAATACATTGAGCAATTAGCATTGACACAGCTTGTCACAAGCAAATTGCATGGTGAACTTCTAAGGCTATGTAAAAAAAAAAAGGTAAAACGGTAATTAAAAAATATGCTAAGTTTCCATAATATATACGGCAAATAACCGTAAATCGACTTTACTAGAATTCCCTGCAAGACACTCCATTTTATTTTTATTTATTTATTTATTTATTTATTTATTTATTTATTTATTTATTTATTTATTTATTTATTTATTTATTTATTTATTTATTTATTTATTTATTTATTTATTTATTTATTTATTTATTTATGTATTTATGTATGTATTTATTTATTTATTTATTTATTTGTTTGTTTGTTTGTTTATTTTAATCTATTTTTAATTTATTTATTGATACCATTACTTTGTTTTTATTTTTTCAGCTCTACATTAGAGTTTTCTGTTACTCTTTAATGATTATTGCATTGCTTTAGTTATTTTTAGTTACTTTTAATTACCTTACTGTAGTCATGTCTGTTACCATGATGGTGTTTCCAAGTTCTGTAAATGTCAATGAACACATTCTATAAATTTGTATGTTTCTTTGCTTGAGAAAAAGTTGTTTGTGATAATCATTGGCTCATTATCACCTGCTTTTGGTAGTGTTTTTGTAGTTTGTTAACACTGGATTAATGAAATACAATAATTTACTGTAAGTTTAGATGTCTATGTTACAGTTATGATATAGATACAGTTTTAGCTATAAATATATAATACAATTTACCTGCAATATTAGTATATACAGGTAAAAAAATACAGGTATAGTATACAGACATACAGGTAAATTGTATTATATATAGTATAAACTAACTAAAGCAATGCAATAATCATTGTTTGTCAACATTAGATTTAACAGAAAACATATGTAGACCACTAAAGAAAAAGAAAAAAAAAACAGAAACAAAGTAATGTTGAAAAAAAAAAAACAATAATAAAAATCTTATTTGCCGTATATATATATATATATATATATATATATATATATATATATATATATATATATATATATATATATATATTAAGGAAACTTTTTACTGGAACATTTAAAAAAAATACGTCACTATAAGTCACTTATTATAAGTCACTATGCAATTTGCTTGTGACAAGGTGCATCAATGCTAATTGCCCACTGTATTTACATATTCCGATAATCCCAAGCCATTTACTAATTTAACTGTAATGTTAATATACAATTTAACTGTAAAATCAGTGGTGAGTTAAGTTCAAAGTAGGGATTTCCCGTTCAGGTTTTTTTGCCCTTGTGTTCGAATCATTTGATTTTGAGTATCTACGATACCGAAAATCGATCTGATACTTTTTTAATACATAAAAAAAAAGAATAAAGAAGAGCGAAGAAACAGATCCAAGATGTTCCTTAATTTTTATTTAATTCACTTTATTTTAACATTCAACAACGCTGTTAACAAACAGAGGTCTTCTGTGAGCGTGTCAAGTAATAATCAAGTAATAAATAACATCAATTCTTTACTTTTGGACTTTAGCGCAACTGTTAATATATAAAAAAAAACAACAAATATAAGAACAAAGAGCACCTCACATTAAAATACCTGAAAGGCAGTCCCAAGTTTACATATCTCACCGTTTGCTATGCCAATGTTGTCGTTATCAGCTTTATAATACCTCCAGATCGCAGACATACTCGTGCTTTCCGCAAGTCTGAAACCACATGGTCAGGCCTGATTTCCGATCACATGATCAGATTTGGACATCGCTAGTTCAAAGTCTGGAAACCACAGCTGTTTTTTTTTTCCTACAGTAATTTTTAAGGAATTTTTTATGTTGAAAGAAAATTCTACACACAATGTCTTTGTTCTAGATTTTAACATCTAAATAAGTTTTCCAATGTATATTTTATGTAATCATTAAAAAAATGTTAAATAGTTAAGTGGGCACGTTTACTACTATTATTTGTTATTTGGCAATGCACTGGCTATATAGAGCATGGCTGATTTTGCACAGCCATGTGGCGTTTATCATTGCACTGTAAGCTTTGATTTCTCCTCCACATTTTTTTCATTTGCGACAGATACACATTCCAGTTGGCAATTAGACCCTTGATACACCACAATGTGTCATTTACTTTTGGTAAACACTGATTCATCGACTAACCAACTGTTTGTTCTGGACATCTAGTTGACAACTATGTAAGTAGTCGTGTAAATGCTAATACGATGGATTTTAAGTCTGGTTCTGGGTGTATTTTAGATGTCTTTCTAATCAGATATACAATTTTACTTATTAGTTCATTACAAGAAACTCCTACTGTAATAGTTATGTCAGATAAGGGAGACATAAGAAATGTAAAAAGAGTGTAAAAAGAAGTGCTCTGATTGGCTGTTCAGCTATGAACCTAAGCACAAGGACAAAAAATGAAGAGATTAAAACAAGCAAGCAAGACAGGTCAAGTGAGAACGCAAAGAAACTGGCTGACAATTGTGTCACATTTCTAAAATATTTTAAAACAATCTGCATTTATCCCAATTATCAGACTACACAAGCAAACCTCTCTGTGGTGAGCAAGAAGCACTGTGAAAATTGTGCATAAATGTGCTTTGTTTATGCTTTGTATGTGTGCAGCACTAGTTCTGGTTTCCAGTTGTGAAATGACAATACATATACTCCCACCTGCAGGTATGGAGGGGTTCATACTTGTGCGCAGATGCAGAATTTCAGTTTGCTGTCATTCATTTGGTGTGTTTATATGCATCTTTTTTTGTCTATTTTGGACCAAATCTTCTGATAAGTTTTTTTAGCGTCAAACTGTAGAACCAAACATTATCAAAACAGGTTTCTTCCAGCAGCCATTAAAAGCAGAGGTGTTTTGTATTTTGCACTAGTATCTAATTAAGACTATTTTCTTTTTGGATTATTTATTGGAATTGTACTTACTATTTTTGCTGTTTGTTTATAGAAGAAGTGGTTTATTTGTTTTAGTATGTTTAGTTATTTATAGTATTAGACTGGATGCATGAAGGCTTGCTTTGTGCATTGTATGCTTCATGTTCTAAGTTTATTTTTTTTTTTATGGTGTCGGTTGCTGTTGTTGTTACCATATAGGTCTTGTGCTAGATTTGAGTCATGTATGAGGACTGCAAAACAAATCTACCTTTGATGCAATTAATGTAACCTAAGGCTTTATGGCATGATGTTGCCCTCAAGCAACAAACCATTTTTTTGGCCCACAAAACCCCCCCTTGATTTTTTTTAGGTAATATATATATATATATATATATATATATATATATATATATATATATATATATATATATATATATATATATATATATATATATATATATATATATATAAATAATAAGCTAATAATAATAATAATAACAATAATAAGTTGGTTACCAATGAAATTTGAGGTGGGTGTGGATTTGAACTGTCTTCTGGGGGCAAAAGAAACATTTTTGGGACCATAGCCTGCTTGAGCACACTGCTAGCAGCATGTAAAATAGATTTCACTCTTTAACATATTTAAATTTAAATATCTTTATATTAAAAAGATGTGTGATGCGCTTGGATATGTGAAGAATCATATTTGATTGTGAAAAGACATTTTTTGTTATCTAAAAACTAAAATGGTAGTTTTTCATTTGTTGCCTCAGGGCAACATTGCACAGTTAGACCACTTTTGTTAAAACAATAACATCCTATGGATGGACATGTGGGGAAATGTATAGTTATCACCATAATATATATTGTTTGCTTTACTGTAAACTATTACTCAGAGGAAATGGATGTTGAAACATTTTACCGAGGTAAAAAAACAAGATTGAGCAGTTAGGCTTATTCTTTCTGACAGCTTGAAGAGTCACATTAGCTATGTTTCCATTCAAAGATGTGAAGTAAACTTGCAAAAAGCCACAGTTTTGCACAGTTTATCTTTAACCCTGATTAAACAAACCTGTTTAAACTAATTGAGCTCTTCAGGCTTGTTTAAAACCTACAGGTAAGTGTGTTGAAGCAGGGTTGGAACTAAACTGTGCAAGGCAGCGGCCCTCCAGGAACTGAGTTTGATGTGCTTCTGGATTTAGCCTACTTGATGGTCATGGACACACAGAAATGGAGAGACAGAGTACCAAGATGCAATGGTTTATCTAAAGAAGGGTGCCCAAACTTTGTCCTGGAGGGCCAGTGTCCTGCAGAGTTTAGTTCCAGAGTTAGTTGCCAACTGCCAATATGTTTCTAACATGCTAGTTAGAGCTTGAGTAGCTTTTACAAGTGTGTCTAATTGGAGCTATACTCCCCAGGACTCTGGCCCACCAGGACGGAGTTTGGGCACCCCTGACCTAAAGCCAAATGACAAAAAATGTGGTACCCACCTTTGCTTCACATCCACCAAACAACTGCTTTCTGAGGTTGCACAGTGAATAATAAGTGAATACTAAACATTTGTAAATAAGTACATTCAATCGGTACCCCACAGGAACAATCAATACACCATTAATGGCTGGTTTTTTGATTAAATATTACTTGTTGATATTGATTATGTTAAATGAAATTTTTTTCTAATGTGTTTATGACTTGTTTGTACCTCATTTCGCATATAATAATATACAAAAAACCTTGGTGTTTAAGTGCCCTAATAGCATGCCGTTGCCCTGAGGCAACAAACCAAAATCTGATGAGGGGGCGATAGGGCAGAGCATATTTTATTATTGATTTATTACAAGGGACCCCCAAGCACCCAAAAATTTGGTGATTATTAGTGTGAAAAAAAATTTGGGTGAAATATGTTTTTTTCCTCTTAAAACAGCAATTCATGCCATTGCGGGCTAATCTAACCTAACCTAACCTAACCTAACCTAAACTGAGCTTGGTGTGTCCCAGGCTTTATACCCATTAGATTTAAGATCACCAAACTTCCTGCTATAGATGCCCGAACCTGCTCCCGGAGAGGGTGACTGTCCTGGAGAGTTTATCTCCTACCCTAAATACACACATTTAAACCAGCTAATTAACATCTTATAACTCAAAGCACTTCTAGACAAGTTTATTGTACCTAAAATCTGTAAGCCAATATTGGAGATCTCCACACATGATTAAACCCTAGCCCTAGTTCATGACCTAAAACACTATCTTGCTTGGGCGTACATTCTGGAAGGTACTGCCCACACATTAATAGCATACGCACTATCCAACAGGCCACATATGTAACCCAAACACATTCCAATTATGCATCGCAAAAACTGACCCTGAACAAAGATTTCCGGATAATTCTCTCTCAGATATTTTGCTTACCCAAGGACATTTTGATAATCATCTGTAGACCTGCTTCTATCAAAAAGACAAAACGAAAATATAACTTTCTTCTAAATTGGTTCTATCCTTTAGCTCCAGACTTTCCACCGTTTTAATTCGGATTATGAAGATTATTCCCCTCAGTCCAATTTTCCCTTCCGATTGGAGATAATGTCTGTGGGAGCAGCATGCACTCGTAAATGAGGGAACGAGCCTATTAATCCAGTAAACATAGTTAGGTTTGGGAGATAACAGGGTGGTTATGGTTGGAGATCTGGGCAGATAAAAGGCAGAAAGAAAGGCAGAAATGATTGGACTGACGACGTGTTTAACGGAATTGGCGGGATGGAAATGTGCAGTGTGGGATGCACCGGCCTTCTGAAGCTATAGGAACATGTGGGTGGGTGGGTGATTGGTTGGCTGTGTGATTGGCCTCCTGTGGCGAGGCAGTGCTGAGCCTGGAGTAATGGTTTAATCAGTGACCAGCAGTATGGAGCTATGCGTTTGCTCCACGGGAAATGCTGCGGAAACAAGACTGCATGCTGGCACACTCTAATCCCACTTTGCCTCTTCATATGTGAGTGTGTCATGTAGGCTCATGGGAGTGTGTCTATTTGAATGCACACCAGAATGGGCTCATAATAAGGTTGTTTGCGTACATCAAATCTCCCAATCATCTGAACAAGTTTGAACTTTGAAACTACACATTTTATGGTAAGATTACACCATCCATGCCCATGCTGACGACTTGATTTGCTGTGGTGAGTCTGCATGTCAGTTACATGCCTGTGTGATGTATGATGCACTTATGTATGTTCAAATTCCATGGCAACCAGAAGTGGCTGTTTACACATGGTCACTTCATGCAGTTATGTTTGATTGGATAGCTATCACGTGGTGAAAAGAGCAGGTGTAAATGCCCTCAAATGCATTTGAGATGGATAAAAATTTGATCCAAAGCACTTCAGGAGGTGGTCTGAGACACATTCCAGAGAAATCTAGTTGCATCTAGTTGTTGAAACTGAATATTTAATTTTAACTCCTTCCAAATTGTAAAAATAAATAAATAAACATGTGAATAATGTGTTAAATTCTTTATGACATAATATATACAAGTGCAAATATGCCACATGCAGCACAATGCCATAAATTACAGTTTGGGACGTGTTTCATTTACTTTTATTTTTCATTTCATTCTATTTTTGACCATTCAACTGTTTGTCATTGTGCTGCATTGTGCATCTGGCTCCTAGGAGAGAGATCCGGCCAGGTGAGCATGTCAGGATAGCCGAGTGGTCTAAGGTGCAGCATTTAGGTCACAGTCGGATGGAAATAAAGAAGGCCGCCTGGTCACCTAAGTGCTCCCGTGTGCAAAAAAGCACCACCCTTCCCTGTGTAAGGCTCAAACTCACAACCTTCAGATTATAAGACTGGTGTGCTGCCTACTGCGCCAACGAGGTCGACTGCTGGAGCTGGGTAAGCTGTGAAACACCAGCTTCCATGCTGCAGTGTGGCTTCTAGGAAACAGCTCTTGCCAGGCAAGCATGTCGGGATTGCTAGGTGGTCTAAGGCGCTGCTTTCAGTTTGCAGTCTCCCCCCGTGGGTTCAAATCCCACTTCTGACAAACCCAACTTTTGACTGTGCGCTCAGGCTCAAGTCTTCAACTCTCTGGCGCCATGTCCGAGTTATTCAGTAACACTGACAAAGCGCCGCAAAAATCTCTTTGCGCCACAGTTCACGCAGCGTAGCAGTGGCCCTGGCAGCCTTAAAGGGCCCTTTAGACTGCAAGTTTTGAGGAGTACAAAAAGGCATTGTCAACAGTAACTCGGAAAAGCATGTGAACAAAACAATGGATGCAGGCTTAAATGCAAGTGCACCGAAAGGGGATCATAAGAATTGTCTTGCCATGTAGTGGAATGTCCTGGGATGCCATTGATTTTTAAGGCAATGGGATTCGCAGGGCTTTTTGTCAAATCCTCGTACAACGTCATCACATTTGACAGATCAACGCCGAATGTAACGTGACAAGAATGGGAGCATCTTGCCATCATTGTTTCAGACTCAGGAGATGTTCTTGGAACGTCACGTCAGCTGCCTTCTAGAGGAGCTGTAGCCTTTTGGCCTTGGGAATCACGAACCGCACAGAGGGCAATAAACAACGCCGCCCGGTCACCATGTAGTGGAATGTGAACAAAACAATGGGCACGGGCTTTAATGCTAGTGCACCAAAAGGGGATCAAAAGAATTGTCTTAGAATGCCATGTAGTGGAATGTCCTGGGATGCCATTGATTTTTAAGGCAAGGGGATTCGCAGTGCTTTTCAGCAAATTCTCGTACAACGTCAAGTCATGACATTTGACTGATCGACGCCGAATGTCAATCGATAACGTGACAGGAATGGGAGCATCTTGCCATCCTTGCTTCAGACTCAGGAGATGTTCTTGGAACGTCACGCTGCCTGCCCTCCAGAGGAGCTGTAGCCTTTTGCCCATCATGAACCGCACAGAGGGGAATAAAGAACGCCGCCAGTTGACCTATGCGCTCCCATGTTTCAAAAAGCAACACCCTGCCCCGTGTGCGGCTCAAACTCACAACCTTCAGATTATGATACTGACGCTCTGCCTACTGCGCAAACGAGGTGGACTGCTGGAGCTGGGCAAGCTGTGAAACACGAGCCTGCATGTCAGGGTGCTGCGGTTTGGCTCCTAGGAGACAGAACTGGCCAGGCAAGCATGTCAGGATTGCCAAGTGATCTAAGGCGCTGCTTTCAGGTCGCAGTCTCCCCTGGAGGCATGAGATCGAATCCCACTTCTAAAAAACCCAACCTTTGGCTGTGCACTCAGGCCAAATTATAAAATTAGAACATTGAACTTATTAACGAATAGCAGCATTAACAACAGAGATGCATCACATTCAGTACCTGTACAGCCAACAGAGGCTCAATCTGAAAATGTAGCCCTATAACTTTCTGGAGATTGCACATTATGTAGCAAGAAGTATGTATGGCTGCATTTTGTCTTTAAAACAAATGCTACGGGGTGGTATGATGCTGTTCCTTTTTGCGATTATCAGCTGACTACTTACCTCCAGTTGGACGGCTTTACTGCTATTACCAATTTGTCCAGTTTGTAGCTGGCTGTGTAAGTGCAGAGAGGAGTTGACCACAAGGATGAAGTTTGAGTCCAGTGAAAACGGTTCCAGAAAGTAATACAAAAACAGAAGCCAAAAAAAAAAACAAGTAAATAACAGGGTGAGAATGTGGTAAAATGTGAAAATGTGGTGGAGACTATCAATCAGGGGAGGGCCTTTCTTTCTGGATTGTGTTTTAAAACTGTCGATTGGCTTTAGGGAAGGTGGTGGCTGGGTCAATCGGTGCTTTTGAAAACACTATTGGTTGGGTTTAGGGAAGGAGGAGGATGGGTCAGTCGATCGATCAGTCAGTCATTTAGTCAGTCGACAGCGGCCTTTGGTGGATTTATGTGAGAACAGCAGGCACAAATGACACTCGCGAGATAAATTTGAGATCTCATAAAGCATACACAGTGGCTTCTGGTGGATTCCTGAAAAAAAAAAAAAACATACCTCCTGGGACATATTTGGCACTTTCCAGAATTGTATATAACGGTAAATTTTCAGAATGAGCATGGCTTGTGTCCAGCCTACCTCTGCCAATGAAAAATACAAATGTGTATTTGTTCGTTTTCAAAGGCACAGTTTGTTTTTTGGGAGAGTAGGTTATACACAATTTAATGTAAGCCATTTTCAGGTTAGAATGATGCCTTAATGATGCCATGTACTAAACTAAATCAGAATCAGAATCAGAATCAGAAAGAGCTTTATTGCCAGGTATGTTCACACATACGAGAAATTTGTTTTCATGAAAGAGCTTCTACAGTGCAACAGGATTACAGAGACAGGACAAAAAACAGATAATAAATAAATTTGTAAAAATAGAAGAAAGTATTGAATGCAAATATACAAATTGACAAGTGTATGTACAGGTAAATTACTATATACAACGTTATATGTGCATCTGTTATGTGCAAATTGGCATGTAAAGTGTGTTGTTAAATAAGTGTATAAGTGTATAAAAGTGTATGGCAAGTAGTGATGTTGGTTCCACAATTATTATTATCATCAAGTGTTCATGAGATGGATTGCCTGAGGGAAGAAACTGTTTCTGTGTCGGGCTTTTCTGGTGCGCAGTGCTCTGTAGCGTCGACCAGAAGGTAAAAGTTCAAAGAGGCAGTGTGCTGGGTGTGAGGGGTCCAGAGTGATTTTGGCAGCCCTTTTCTTCGCTCCGTATCATTAGTAACATAAATCTATCATTTATGTTACGCTCTGTAACATAAATGTATCATTTAGCCTTAATGTATTATTATTACTTATTTACCGGAACACGAGTGAGGTACAAAGCTTTCTGTAGCCTATATTGTTAAATTATGTGTATGTTGTATAACATACATTTCTTACATTTTGGTAAGAACAAATAAAAAAAAAAAATTGAATTGACTCTAGAATACACAAGACATGTCAGTCATATAGTTTTGAATGGGGAAAAGCGTAACGGTCAATATGGCAAATGAAGCCCCGCCTGTTAGTACAGCAGCCAATCATCGATTGCTATAGACTGACATTTCTCTGGGGGAGAAGATCTCACTAGACATGTGCTTTTAAGACAGTTTTTGCAATCTGACAAATGAGGTTAGTGTCGTGATCTTGTTCCTTTCGAGTGCACATGCACATTAGGTTGGGCAACCTGAAAAAAAAAGGCTCATTTTGTTTGATTCAAACATTTAGAAACAAAACTTATGAGACACTTGTTGTTTAATTTAATTAGTGATTTTAAACATGCAATGTAATCATAAGCTTGCCAAACAGGTTTAAAGAATTTGATGTTTCCTTATTCAGACAGAATGCCTGAGCATACTGTCTGAGAGACGTTTTAAAGATGATCCCAGACTGAAATGGGGACTTAAAGGGACTTTGATTAAATGCAATTTATCTGATGCTGTAGGCCAGTTTAGGACCCCCCCCCCCCACCACCACCACCCTGTACGTTTTGTATGTTTCTCTTATTTGACACACAAGGATCAGTTCATGGATGTCTGTTAATGAGCTGATGATCTGAATCAGGTCTGTTAAGTAAGGAAGACCTATGAAATGTGCAATGCAGGGCAATGACTGGAATTGAGAACCACTGTTGTAGGTGGTGTAACCTAGTTAAAATTGCATATAGCACATGATTTGAAGAGAAGAATCATATATTTTTAGCGGAAACACATTTACGTGGCAAACGTATATCCATTTTTACAAATCGGATAGGTACCCCATCAGAGAAAGGCGTGAAGTGACCAGGTGTAAACAGTTCCTAAGTGGTATTTAAAAGAACAGGGAAAGGATTACAAACCTATTGAGTTGGGAAACAGCATGTTAAGTTGCAGTGGAATGAGTGGTTGACATTTGCAGATTAAAGCAGCCTGATTAAGTCCCGTGCAGCTCCATGTAACGTCTGACTTTCATATTGACCTCTAAGTAACAAAGGGAACTTTACTTTTCAGTCCTCCTTCTCTTTTGCAAAGAAACAATTTTGTCTCTGAAGCTGAATGTATGCACTTGTTCCATTTGTCTGAACAACACAACCTTGCTATCAACTATGTAGGTTTTTGAATTGTCTGCTTTGCTGTGAAAAAAAACTTCCCTCCATTTGATTGCAAAGTCTTTGAAGCTGCAAGAGCTTAAGGCATGAATTTCAGGAGTACCGAGCGCTTCATTGATCAGTTTTTTCCTGTTCATGGAACTCTGTGGGTCAGATCCACCCCCTCATCTTTCAGCACAATGGACAGCTCCACAGGTCCCCCCTCTCTCTATTTGTCAGCACCACGGAAAGCTCCATTGCCTGGTTTTTGTCCTTCTGTGAGTGGAGGCGGCTGGCGGCCATTTTACGTGGCTGGATCTTCAAACTCTTTGAAAGCTCTTGTTCTGATAAAGTATGCCACTCTGTGCCACTCTCAGGGCCTCTCAGCCAGGCACAATGATTAACCCTACGGCACCTACAAGCCTCTTAACACGTCTCTCTCTCGCGCTCTCTTAAATTGAGTGTAAATGGCAGACGCCACATGTGGGCAGAAGGGGTCACGGGCAGGTCTGGGGTCAGTCCCCTCTTCATGTTGCTGGTTCTGCTCAGGTGTTTTAGTTATTGTGATTACGACACATGAGAGTTGCTTTTCTATTCTGGAGGCTTGCGTTAGGTTGGTGGATGGCAGCCGGAGAAGAGCTGTGTGAAAGAGTGGGAGGATGTTAACGGAGTGTGTTTGGAACTCTAACAGTTTGTTTGAGCGAGAGGGTAAATAGTTTGCTCCTTGAGACTGGGAAGTCTGGAAATATGATCAATGGCTGTGAAAAACCCTTCATTTTCTGATTCTTTTTTTGTGAGTTATAAGGGTTTTCTGTAATAAACATCTCACTGTGCTGTAATGCCAAGCTTTATTTTTAATTAGAAGGTTACTTTGTGACCTGCTAATTATGTTAATAATGCATGAAGATGTTAGGTGCATTTTAAAATCTACATGAAGTCAAAGTTTGGCCTCTTTATTTAATTTACACATAAGTCCATGGTTTTATTGTGTACATTTTTTGAAAGCTTCATTGAATGATTTGATGGTTTAGTGTTGCACTTTATTTTTACAGCCCTGTTTTCTGTGTGCATACTATGTACATATTATAATCAATACATAAATTGAGTTATATCTACTACATTGTAAAGAATGCAGGGTTCCACACAATCCCTACCCGTTTCATTCATTCATTTTCTTTTCGGCGTAGTCCCTTTATTAATCTGGGGTCGCCACAGCAGACTTAACTGTCAACTTATCCAGCACATGTTTTACACAGCGGATGCCCCTCCAGCTGCAACCAATCTCTGGGAAACCTTTAGGGATTTCACGATCTGATCCACTACTGATTTTGGGGGTCACCTGTCACTTAACGTTTATAACTAACTAACTAACTAACGAACAAACAAAATGAACAAACAAATGGACGGACGGAAGGATTGACGGAAGAACAAACGCATACATGCATACATACAAACATACAAAATAAATATTGAACACATCATGTTTTTTTCCAGGGAATAATGTTTTTAAAAGTGCTGTAGACATGGAACAAAACCAGATTTTGGTAAAAAAAATAAATAAATAAATAAAATAACAATACAAATATAAAAATAAAAAACAAAACAAAGAAAAAAAATCTGAAAAAAAATACTTGTAATTTGTGTAATAACAATGGTATAACACAAGGAGAAAGTACGGAACTATTGAAATGTAATTAATACATATATAGAACTATATATGTATATATAGAACTATATATATATATATATATATATATATATATATATATATATATATATATATATATATATATATATATATATATATATATATACACAAACACACACACACACACACACACATATATATATATATATATATATATATATATATATATATATATATATATATATATATATATATATATATGGCTTTTTTTGGTGATGGCAGCTTAAAGACACCTCTCATATGGAGAATGATATTCATCGCTCAGCTGTGAGTTTTTCAGACTTCAACAGAGTGTAAAAATCTTGATGGTGCTGTGGGTTTCCTCTATCAAATCTGATCTTTATTTTGTATTTTCTATTGAATTCAAGTCAGGTGATTGGTTGGACCATGCAAGCAACTTTATTTTCTTTTGCTGAAAGCATTTGAGAGTTTCCTTAGTTGTGTTTTGGATCATTGTCTTGTTGAAATTTCCACCCTTGTTTCATCTTCATCATCTTCATAATGCAGATGTTGGACTGAAGCAGCTAATATTCATTCATACTGTGGAAGGGCAGAGGGTTGCTGAAGAGCTACTGAGAGATTTCAGCTGCTGTCTGGGCTTTCACTGCCTTTCTGCACCTCCCTTTCTTCATGTGTTCAATACTTCTTTTTTCCTTACACATAACTTCATTTGTAATCTAATTAGTTAAGTATTTTGCATACATGGACTTCTTTGGTTGCTACCAATATATGGTGAAATTTCAACAGTCAACAGCACCTTTATAAATGTTTTCTGAGAAAAATAGTGACGTGTACAATACTTATTTCCACCACTGTACTGTACATAGAAACATACATAAAGTGCAACACAATCATTTAATATGTAAAAAAAATAAGTTCCACTCTACTTTTTAACATTAGGGATTCTACCTTGCAAATGCACTATAGAAATAAAGATAGAATAATTTATTTTTTTTGCTCAGAAAAATGGCATGCAAAATGACTGTGAACAATTTTCTTTTAAATTCTAAGCAGAACATGAAAGCATGCACTGAATGTGTTTCTCTCTTTCTTCATGTAGCATTAAGTCGCTCTGCAATGCCATTTGGATTGATGCGGAGGGAGCTGGCATGCGAGGGTTACCCCATCGAGCTACGCTGTCCTGGCAGTGATGTCATCATGATCGAAACAGCCAACTACGGCCGCACAGATGACAAGATCTGTGACGCCGACCCCTTTCAGATGGAGAATGTACAGTGCTACCTACCAGACGCCTTCAAGATCATGTCACAGAGGTACATTAGAGCACTGTTCTGCTATAAAGGATCTGTTTTTGTGGTAGTTTTTTTTTATCCAGGGGTCCAATTCTAAATATGTCATGCTGAGTGCGGCTCCAATCAGCTTAAGCACTCTTCTAGTCAGTCTAAAGTCTTTAATCCACTGGTTCAGGTTAGTGTAATTAGGGTTGGAGCTAAACTCAAATGGGGACAAGCAATATGCATTTGTTTGAATGTTATAGCAGACTTATAATCTTATTTTCAACACCTGTCCAAGAGAAACTTGTTTATTATATTATAATAAATTATATTATATCATATTAATACTACTATTTGCTATAGTTTATTTATATATTTCACTTTTTATTCAGGATGGGTATAATAAATTGATTGAAAATACACTAAAGACTATCATGCTGCTATAAAATACTTGTATTTCAAATAAATGCCTTTCTGTTAAACATTCTATTTATGATAAACCAAAAACTGCTATTTTCAAGATTTATAATAAAGTCTCAGAAGAGGAGTAACGTTTAAACACAATCCAAAAATAAAAATAAAAATAAAGTAATAAAATAAAATAAGGAAAAATCAAATATGCACATGATTACTTGGTATGGTGTTGTATGATTTTTTGTGCATGTGTGTGGGTGTGTGTGTGTGTGTGTGTGCATACTTTATATGATGTCCAATATTATTTTTCATGATTTAATAAGAATTTTGTTTTGAGGAGTAGCTTTGTCTTGGAAAAAGTCAGTTGTTTGTATAGCTTCTCTTCAGGGTTAGGGTTAGGGTTTCATTTATAATTTATATTTGTTTCTTCAGCACCATATCTTACCATATACTATTATAATAATGATGAAAATTTAGTTTTGACATCACAGAAATAAAATACATTAAAAAATGCTATTTTAATGAAATTTCAGAATGCTACAGGTTAACGTTATGCAGTGTTGGGCTAACGCATTACAAGTAATGTGAGTTATAAGTAAACTAAAGAGTAAAGTAATGCATTACTTTAAAAAATAATACTAATTTGAGTTACTTTTTAAAAACATAATGAAAGTTAAATTTTACTTTAAATAATTAGCTTTTTAAAAAAATTGAATTAAATTTTGTCACAGTGAATTATGCAGTCAATGAGAGAATGTGTTCATTATTTTGAATGCATCAAAGAAAAGGAAAAGGGGATTGTCTCAATGGACAGTGATCAAAAGTAGCAAACACATCACTTTAAACATTCAATAATCTGTATATATGACATATATAGCTCTGGGATCAGGAAAGTTCTCAGATAACATCATCTTAAAATATTTTTTTTTGTGATGTGTTTTTTTAAGGGTACAATATAGGTGTAGGTTATACAGTGCATTGTTAATTGCCATGCTCCTCTATTAAAAAAGAATGATATAAAAAAAAAAAAAAAAAACTCTGAAAGAGATCAAGCATCAGCCAGGTAAGGAAAGGTAACGTAAAAGTAACTCAAAAGCAATATAATGCATTACTTACCAAAAAAAAAATTAAAATTAAAAAATAAATAAAAAATAAGTAATGCAACTACTTTTTTGGGGATTTTCTTAATATTTACAAAAGTAACTTTCCCCAACATTGACTATATATGACCAAACAATGTGAAACACCGTTATTTTACAAACCTATTGACCCAAAAAGTTTGAAGAAGTAGTGTTTGATGTTTTAATAATGAAATTTTCATCATAAAGCACCTTTTTAGGTCTTCCTGATATTGAGTACGTTTACATGGACACCAATAATCCGATTTTAATACGATTAAGACAATACTCCAATTAAGAGTCTACCATATAAACAGCGATTTTTGATGACCTTAATCCGACTAAAGTCATAATTGAACTAAACAGAAATCAAAATATTATGGAATATTAATTAATACGTGGAATATGCTGATTAGTCCCATTATTGAAGTGCAGTACAGACATGTAAACATCGCAATCAAACCATTACTGTCATGTAGGATTTTCGCCTAACAGGTTATTCTATACACAATCGGCTATTTGACAGAGAAGGACCACAGACACCTGCATTGCCAAATACAGAGTTTTTTTTTCCATATAGCATGTGGTATCAAATTCTAGTAAAACAACACTCTTCCAGCAGTTCATACTCGCATCCAATATATCATTTGTCATGGGGGCATGCATGAAATGTTCCTAAATGAAAGTGAAAATGCCAAACTGTAGTTAAAGTCAACAAATTAAAAATGAAACAACTGAACTTAATGTTAATTGAATTATGTACTTTACATCTAAATTGGGATCATGACAGGAACTTATGTAAACACCTTAATCATATTATTGTCTTATTCAGATTAAGGCAACTAATGTGATTACTGATGTTCATGTAACCATAGTCATTGATATTGATATAGCTTTTATTGTCAAACTTAGATCTGGAATATATTTTGCGTAACAGTGAGTTGCATACTCTTGTCTTTAATTTATAATTTTGTAAGTATTTTGTTGACTACATTATAAAGAGATGCTGGTGTAAATGACTGTTCATGTCACTGTTTTGTTTGCGTGCACTGTGTATTCCTGAGAGTATTGATACAGTTGAGTGGTTAAGTGACTGTTTAGTGTGTGTGTGTTTGAATAATGTGAGCGTAGCTGTTGTGTGTGCCTATGTGTGTGTTTGTTTGCTCCGCCTGCAGTTCCAGTCTGTGTCTGTGTTCAGCATTTGCTTCCTCTGAGACGAGATCAATGATTTCCTCTTCCAGCTATCCATCAGCCTTGTAATGGAGAGAGAGAAGGAGGGAAGAGAGGAGGCTGGTGCGAGGGAGGAGTAAATTGAGAGAGGGATTGGAAGTGGGAATGACGCTGCAGTAGTGGAGCCGTGATGAGGGGATTTGAGGGGAGAAGTGCCTCTGCGTCTTTTTGAGCGTGAATAAATCTGTACAGCGCTCGATCTGTGTTTGCATTTTATACCGCTAACAGCCCTGCGTTCATACATTTATCTGCTTTAGTCAGAGGCAGTGGCTCTAAGTGGCTTTGAGCTGGAGGAACAGTCTGAAGACTCCATGTGTGTCTCACTGTCTGTCACATCCCAGCAGGAACAGGTCGTCAACGTGGGAAGTTGCATTTTGTTTGGAAATGAAAATCAGGTTGACGTCAGAACCCAACGTCAGGCCGACGTCAATGTCCAACGTTGGACAGACATTGCATTTTCACTACTTTCCAACACAACCTACAAACAACTATATATCAACTTCTAATGATATGTCAAAGCTTGACGTTGTGTGGATGTTACCAATATGGCGTCTATCAGACATTGGATTTTGCTTGCCATACCTGAAAAATAAATTTCAGTATTTCACATCAATACGGCGTTGGTTTGAGATGTCGGCTTGACGTTGGATTTTGGTCACTTTCAAACACAACCTAAAATCAACAAAATATCAACGTCATTTCACATCGTTATTGGACAGCAAAACAATATTTTCCTTAGACACTGGCAACTTAAATCTAACCTAATATTAACATCTTATGACGTTGTGTACCTGCTAGCATGATCAAACCTTGTGTGAAATTATTAGTGTTGAGATAATGACTCGGGATTTAATAATTTTCCCATAGATTCAATATTTCAAATCATTTTAGTGAATGCGTGTATTATTGCAGCAATACTGTGCACATAATATGTTAATACATTATTACATTATTACAATACAATACATATTATAATACATTATTGTAATGGAGCCACGCTGATAACAGAGTCGTCAGGCAGGTAATAGTCAAAAACAGGAGCATAATGCTGTGTTCACACCAGACACGGCAAGCACGGATAAATCGAGCTTTTCGCGCGTTAATAGACGTATGAACAATTGTGTTTACTCACTTCACTCATTCACACGTCAAATCTGCTTCATTCGCGAGTCAAATTCACTTCACAACAGATGTGACTTTGCGTGATGGGCAGGGCTTTTGTCTGTTCTGTCTGCCCGGTGACTCTAGGTTAGTTGCTAAATGGCTAACATGGATTTCATTGAGAGAATAACAGTTTATGTGCTTTATGAAGGCTAAAAAACAAAAAGTCGTTTCCTTTGGAGCCATGTCTGAGTCCACTAGATCCTTTCAGAGGTTCACCCAGCTCTGTGAGCTCATAAACTCCTCCAGAAACTTAACCTGGATGACGGAGGCTTTCAGTGGTGCTTCTGACTGAGCCGAGCCCAGTTTGATGAACTATTGTCGGTGTCAGCAGGAGGATTTTCCCACAGGACACCAACAACAAGCGCTACGTGATAATCACGCCCCCACAGGAGCAAGCTCCTGATAGGTTAACGGCTGATTTGGTTAATCCGAAATACCTAGTCAAAAAACAGGTGAATGGTCAGGACAGGTGGCAAAAACAACAAAAACAAACTATGCAAAGGGTCAAAAACACAGCTAAGCTAGGCAATGCTTTATAAAGTTACAGACTAAAGATTATTGCACTCTGATTCCAATTTTTTTGTTCTTAAATTTTGTACATTGAAAAAACCTCAACCTCACATTGTGTGAATTGCATTAACACACTGCTTTCAAAACTTTCATCCATTATAAAAAAAAAAAAAAAAAAAAAAATCAAATTGGGTCCGCATCCAAGCACTTTGAGAGGCGGTTTGACAGATCAGAGGCACCGTACAAGTGAAAAGCTAAATACAGAATGCCGTCATTTAAGCTACAGATAACTGTACAACTGTGTGCACAACTGTGTGTGTGTGTGTGTGTGTGTGTGTGTGTGTGTGTGTGTGTGTCCATACATTGACGTAGCCTACTGAACACATTATAATAGAAAGCATGGTCCGCTTTCATTGTGCTGCTTCAACATGTCAACACAGCCGCCATCTATTACAATGGGCCTGTTTCAGTAAGGAGGTTAAACCAACTCGGAGATTAAACTTGAACTCTGAGTTGACTTACAGTGAGATTAAAAACTCAGAGTTAGGTCTAATTAGGTCAATCAACTTTGAGTAGACTAACTAAAAGTTAAGCACGCATCGCGACTATAAAAAGGCATTATAAATAAAGTGCAGATATTACGAGTCACCATGGCAACATCTGAAAAAAGATATATATATATATATATATATATATATATATATATATATATATATATATATATATATATATATATAAACAGGCTACTGCATAGTTTCTACAACAAATCTGACAAAACAAGAATAACCTGAACTTAATGTTTAGTGGAAATGTTTAACTTAAGGTTCCCACTTTTACACACGTTGATCAGTTCAAGATAACATTTCTGAAATTGAGTTTTTAATAGATTTAAAAGTGCATTTGTGTGTCTGTCTTTTTTTATTGATTAAGTGGGAGAGGTTGATATGACATTTAGAATGTTAGCAGAACTAAACAATAGTTTTTAGAATGAGTAATAATCTCATTGATCTAGTTACAGTACATGTCCCTGTCAAAGGTCAGTGAATTTAAGCTAATTATTCATTAAAAAAGGACAAGCCATTCTCGTACGTGATTTGTTTTTCTTTGTGTAACTGAAATGTCGGCAATAGCTATGTTTCCATCCAAAAATGCTAATTAAATTTATGTGCAAAACTGGAATATTGCATAAAAGACGTATGAATAAAGCAGCGTTTCCATCCAACGAATCAAAGAGAACAAAATCATCACTTCCTGATTAACTGGCGCCAAATATCAACAGTAAAAACTGAATTTACTGTGGTAGAGGAAGCTGCGTGAATCTTTTCTTTATTTAATACCTTTTTACTTTTAGCTCAGAGGACAATGCTGACACACAATGAACGTGTGGTGGCGTTTGAAGTTATGAGACGCGTAGAACAGACGCTCTTGACACGCTCCAGATGCTCTGGAGGTTATTAATAATGTAATAACATTAATACTAAAACGGTTCAGTCGTTGTAGAATGACCAAAACAACATTTCAGATGTTCTTCAATGTGCTCAGCCTGCTGGTTTGTCTATCCACGCACATTTTAATCATCATATGATCTCTTATAACAAACCTTTTTTAATACACATACTGGAATTTGTTCGGTAAAAGTGTTTCCATCATAGTTTATGCACATCTTTTCTTAGCGAATAAAAAGTTTATCCTACTCAGTTATGTGCATATGTTTTCATGCCATTTTCAAAAGTTATGTGCATCTTTGTGTTTCCATCAACCGATTTTTTTCATGGGCATCTCCAAAATGGGTGGGTGGAAACGTAAGACTAAGGTGAGAAAGGCTAAGGTGAGGTCTTTAAAAATAAGGGGAGGAGACCGATAGAGACTCAGAGTTTAGAGAATAAAACCTGCTCCTGTCCAGGTTATGTTCACAGAGTAAATTACCACGGTAACTGTCTCTGAGTTAAAGTTCTGTTTCAGAAACAGGCTTGACTTACCCTGCTTTCTCCAGTTTGACAAACCTGCCATTTTTAAACGGAAAACCCTGAGTTTCTCATTTCAGGGTTAACATAACCCTGCAACTCTTTTTAAATTGAAATAACAGTGAATAATTCAACATCGGCTTTACATATTTATATAAAACATAAAGGTCGACCACTGTTCATACCAACCCCATTTTCTTAAGAACATGTACAAAAAAAAAACTTCATTCCGTTGAGTGAATGCAGCAATGATTCTCTTCTAGCTCTAATTAAACACCTCTCTCTCTGATATTCTCAGGTGCAATAACCGGACCCAGTGTGTGGTGGTGGCCGGGTCTGATGTTTTCCCCGACCCCTGTCCAGGAACCTACAAGTACCTGGAGATCCAGTATGAATGTGTGCCATACAGTGAGTAACAACACAAACACTCCATCCCGACAGCCCCACCCTCTCGCCTCTCCAGCCCCGCCCCTTTCACCTCCCCACCCCACCCCCTCTACCTAAACCCTGCCCCTTCAACCAGCTACTGCTATCCACACACACACACACACAGAGACACTCAGTCATTCTCAGTCACGCACACACACACTCACGAGTGCGTTCTCTCCTTCACGCACACTCTCTTTCTCTCTTTCCAACACATACACACACGCTCTGTCTCACACTTTAAACCGTTTTTTTCCATCAACAGTGCGACGTTGCAGAGGCTGAGGGAGATTTTCACATCAGGGGAGGCGCTCGGCAGACAAACAAACGCGCAGCAGATAAGCATTCAATATCTCCAGCGCTGCGCAGACTCAGCCTTTATTGGCCATCATAAGCACACAAACACACAGCCTCACACGCTAACAAAATGACCCCGAGGGTTCTTTATCTGGCATTAAACACCTTCACCTCCCCTCTGACAGACAATCAAAATGAAAATTGGGAGGCTGCGAGAGCGCGGCGGCACGCCATGTGCGTGCGTTGCACAATGGGAATGTTAACACAAACCTCAAATTTATTTCAGGCGGCACGAGCCAAAGTCGCACACATACTAACACTCTCATGGCAATGCTACGCTGGTGTGATTTTCGAGTGCAGAGACAGTGACTCTTTTGAGTTTGAGCTCAAAAGTGGGTGTTTGTGATTCTGTGGGTGTTTTCTTGCCTGACCCCACCCCCAAATCATATAGATACATTTATAGAGATGCAATGCATTTAGACCACGCCCACACGCAGGGTAGGGGGAAAATATTCAACTCTCTCCATGACTTTCTATTGCAGGAAGTTACTTTCTTGTTATTTCTGAAAAAATGATTTATAAGGAAAAAAAACTGTATCTACAAGCCTGTGTGACACGGTGACTCAGTGGTTAGCACTGTTACATCACAGCAAAAAGGTCGCTGGTTCGAGCCTCGGCTGGGCCAGACTCAGCTGGGCTAGACTCTGAGTCGGACTTTCGGGTGCTCCGGTTTCCCCCATAGTCCAAAGATATGCGGTACAGGTGAATTGAATATGCTAAATTGGCCGTAGTGTATGTGTGTGAATGAGTGTATGGATGTTTCCTAGTACTCGGTTGCAGCTGGAAGGGCATCCGCTGTGTAAAACAAGTGCAGATTGTCATTTTAGAGAAGTGATGATATACACTGGTTACAGAGAAATGTAATCAGGTTATTTTTAACCACATCAAAGTATTTTTTTCAGCACACTATTTGAACCTGGGACAAGGAGATATCCACTCTCTGATGTACAAAATCTGTCACTGTGGCGGTACCTTTTCAAACGGTTCAGGAGGTTTGTACTTTAAATGTACAATTTTGTACCTTTAGAGCAGGATTGCTCAACCCTGTTCCTGAAGATCAACCTTCCAACAGAGTTCAGCTTCAACTGTGGTCAAACACACATGAACCATTTAATTAGGACCTGAAGCAGCACTTCATAATTACAGGCAGGTGTGTTTAATATGGGTTACAACTGAAATTTGCAGGAAGGTAGATCTCTAGAAACAGGGTTGAGCACCCCAGCTTTAGTGTATACTTTTGTTTCTATAAGGCAGGGGTGTCCAAACTTGGTCCTGGAGGGCCAGTGTCTTGCATAGTTCAGCTCAAACTTCCTTCAACACACCTGCCTGGAGCTTTCTAGTATATCTTGAAAGAGCTTCATTAGCTGGTTCAGGTGTGTTTAATTGGGGTTGGAACTAAAATATGCTGGACACCGGCCCTCCAGGACCGAGTTTGTGCAGCCCTGCTTTTAAGGCATAGGTCTCAAACTGAATTCCTAGAGGGCCGCAGCTCTGCAGAATTTGGCTCCAACCCTGATCAAACACAGCTGATCCAGCTAAAGCTGCAGTCACACTGCACTTTTCTCCCCATAGACTTCCATCCATACGCACGCGAATGCATCAGACCGAAAACTAAAGGTCGTGCAGCAAGTTTCGCAGTTCGCTGCGTTTGAAAGTTCAAGCTTGGTGAACTCTGACCTGCGAAATCGCATCACATGATATCCTGAGACCAATCGAGGATCAAAACATGATCTCTCTGGACAGGAATTCAAAACATGGACCAATCGCTTACTTTTTTTAATGTCTAATCATCTTGTTTAATACCGCCCCTTTTCACAGTGCTGTACAACATAATTTTGCATGCGCAAACTCAAATGTGATTGCGGCATAATGAAGGTGTTCATGACTCTTTTGAACACCTCAACTATTTGGATCATCTGTGTTTGTTAGGGTTGGAGCAAAACATTGCAGAGCTGCGGCTCTCCAGGAATTGAGTTTAAGACCTATGCTTTAATCAATATTATCAATATTTATTTTGATAAATAGTTTATAGTATCAATATTTATTTTGAAAGGTACAAATGTGGACCTTTACTCTAAAAAAGGTACCTTTTGAAAAGGCACTGCTTCAGTGAGAGGTTTTGTACCTTTATTTGTGAGTGTACAGATCAGGGATGGGCAAACTTGGTCCTGAAGGACCAGTGTACTTCAAAGTTTAGCTACAACCCTAATCAAACACACCTGCCTATAGCTTTCTAATGATCTGAAACTGATTAGCATGTTCAGGTGTGTTTGATTAGTATTGGAGGAAAACTCTGCAGGACACTGGCCCTCCAGGATTGAGTTTGCCCATCCGTGGTACAGAGAATACAATGCTAACTTTATTGGTCTATATCAGTATCCCTCTTCTTTATAGCTTTAATTTATGGTTGGGGTTAATTTATAATTTATATTTGTTTCTTCAGCACCATATCCTATCATAGTCTACTATAACAATGCTGAAAATACAGTTTTGACACCACAGAAATTAAATACATATAAAAAACTGCTATTTTAAATAACGAAAATTGACAATAGTACAACATTTACCTTAAAAGGCACAAATGTGGACCTGTACAGTACAAAAGGGTAGCTATTGGTACCACTCCAGTGACAGGTTGTACTGTTATTTCTAAAGCCGCCTTTCCACTGCACACGACATTTGGACACGACTGTCGGAATATGACCCCTTGTGGCAGTCACACAGAATTTTCAGTGTTGTCATGCACCATGGGAGAGAAGCTGATTCTCGTGGTGTTCGAAATAAAGTGCAAAAAGAGCCTTTATTCTCTGTGCGTTCACCATGGTTGAATGAATGAATGAATACTAGAAACTCATAGACCACTAAAGATTTTGGAGGGAATGTGTAGACAACATAAACAAATAATATGTTTTATTACTCATTTATGAATAGATTTAGTTTTTTAATATAGACTTTTTTTCTGATTCGAAAAATAACGAAAAAACTCAATGTACAACATGTACAACGCTGGAAGACATCACATCCGGTCAGCCGGTTGCATACGGTCTACTCACAGGAGTTCAAATATTTCAACATATCCGCAGCACAAATCGAATCTGAATTTTCCGCATACGGATATGATCGGAACTCTACGCAGCTCCCGGACTACTCTCCATTAGAAATTAATTACTTTCGGTCTGACGGTTGTTGTTTGTCCTATGCAGTGGAAAGGCAGCTTAAGTGTACAAAGCAGGGATATATAAACTTGGTCCTGGTGTCCTACAAAGTTTAGCTCTAACCCTTAATCAAACACACCTGCCTATAGCTTTCCAATGATCTTGAAGACACTGATTAGCGTGTTCAGGTATGTTTGATTAGTGTCAGAGGAAAACTGACATGACCGATACAGTTATTATTATATTCTCTGTAGCATGAATGGGCAAACTTGTTCCTGGAGGGACGGTGTCCAGAGTTTAGCTGCAAAAAAGTTTCTGGTACAATGTTTCACAACCACGTTCCTTGAGGACGATCAGCTCTGCACATTTTCCATGTCTCCTTAAACAAACTTATCTGATTCAGATCATCAGCTTGTTAACAGGGACTGCAAGACCTATGACAAAGTAGACATCCAAAACATGCAGTGTCGGTGGTCCTCCAGGAATGTGGTTGAGAAACACTGTTTTATTATACCTAGTAAGAGCTAAATTAGCTAGTTCAGATGTGTCTAACAGTGGTTGGAGCTAAACTCTACAGGACACCGGCCCTCCAGGATCAAATTCCAGGGCACTCCTGAACCGCACATGTCTTTAGATCACACAATTTATCCAATCTTCCCGTTGATACTTCATGTTTCATCGCCTGTATCAACTTTTGTGCTCTTAAATTCTCTCTTTTTTTTTAATTTTTTTTTGTTGACGGCTTATAAAAACATAGTTCTGGGTTTTTAAGCTTGTTTACTGTACTTTTTGTTATAAGCCGGAAATTACACAAGACAGCTTCCAGCCAGAGAAAGTCAATGGAGAGTGTTGGGTTGTTTTTTGCCTGAGCTGGGTGTGGTTTTCAAATTATTATTATTATTGCACTCTGTCCAATCAGGTAACATGGTCAAAAACGGCCAAAGTATTTCTTCTCTTCAGAGACCTGTGAGTGTTTCAGGCTCATGTGAAAATCTCCTGTCAGACAGTTCCCCCTCCTCCCCCTCATGAGCGCTGACTTTACGTGTGCAGGTGGTCGAGACGGGCCGTGACTCTGGGTCTGTGGGGCTTTAACTGGGCAGTTTGGTGTTTGGGATGGAAGTTAATGGGTTTTACTGTGAGTGGGAAGGGGGTTATTAAGTCTAATCTATAATCCTGGGGTCAGTTTCTCTGCTCTTCCCACAGGAAATAAAGAGGATGGACTACAACCCGCCAGTCGACTCGGCCCGCTAATCCTTCTTTCTTTTTTTGCTCTCTTTCAGAGTTTCTTCTCATTCCTAATCACTCTTCTGACATTTGAATTTCCTCATTCAGTTCTTTTGTTTCGCTTGCTTGTATATTTTCAGTTCTTCTTTTAAATCACCTGCTGCATATTATTTTTTCGTCTCACATGCACACAGAACCATCATGTATTTTCTTTTTTTTTCTGTTGACACTTTTATTGGATCTCCACCACTTCCACCTTTTTTTTCTCGCTCTCTCTCTCGCTGTCTCTTTCTCTTTCTTTTACAGGTTTTGGGAGGCTTCCAGAGGAGTTGAGCATTTATCTTTAAGCTCTCCAAGTCTCTCTCTCTCTCTCTCTCTCTCTCTCTCTTTCTCTCACACACACTCACTTTTACAGAATGAACGGGACTCTTCAGCCCACACTCTTTGACCACCTTTGCTCAGCAGCCGTAATCCTCAATCCGCTTCTGCACAAACACATCAAAACACAGAGTGCAAATACTCTTTTGGCTTTACACTTTTGGGCACTTAGCGAGACTGATTTTCAGGCAGCGGCTGGTCTCTCCCTCTCTCTTTCTTTAAAAAAATCAATATTTCTGAGGCATTTGGTATGTTAGCAATATTATGTTGTTCTGGTCTTTCTTTATTGTTTTGTATTCTGTCATTTGTGCTTTGTTTTTTTGTTTTGTTTTTTGCTCTTGTCTAAATTTAAAGTTTTGACTGTATTCATTGGTCGATTTCTTTGTTTTGACAGATTCATTGTACTTGCATTATTTTGTTGCATCATTATTTTGCTAGTTGCTTCAACACGTTTGTCATTTTGTTTTGCACTGTTTGACAGTGTTTCCTTTTATTTTGTTTCTACATTGTGATGAGTATGACTTGTAACATAATTTGGCATTTTTGTTTATCCAAATACACATTTAAGGGGTACTTTTCTTGTATTATTAAATTAATTTACACTGTGAAACCCAAAAAGTTAAGGTAACTCAAACCATTTGAGGAAACCGACTACAACAAACCATTTAAGTTCAAAAACTAATCCTATAATGAGTACTGTGAACTTAATCCATTTGAGTAAACGAAGCAATTTGAGCAAAGTAAAACCCAATAAATGAAGAGAACTCAAACCAACTGAGTACTGTAAAACCGATTGCTACAAACTATTTGAGTTAAAAAAAATCTATATGAGTACTGTAAACATACTCCATTTAAGTTGAAGTAATGAGGTATTTAAGAGTTCAAAACTCTTTTCAAATGAGTAGATTTAACTTTCAGTCAGTTTTGAATTAACTACACTCATTTCATTTGGTAAAGTTAACTGTTTGGTTTTACAATGCAGTAAAACCCAATAATGAAGAGAACTCAAACCAACCGAGCACTGTAAAACCCAATACGTTAAAGTAACTTTAACCATTTGAGAATGCCAATTGCTACCAACCATTTGAGTTAAAAAAAAATAATCTATATGAGTACTGTCAACTTACTCCAATTAAGTTGAAGTAATGAGGTATGTAATTAACTAATTACCTTCAACACTGAGTTCAAAACTCTTTTCAAATGAGTAGATTTAACTTTCAGTCAATTTTGACTCATTTCATTTGATAAAGTTCACTGTTGGGTTTTACAGTGCAGTAAAACCCAATAAATGAAGAGAACTCAAACCAACCAAGTACTGTAAAACCCAATGAGTTAAGGCAACTCAAATTGTTCGAGGAAACCGATTGCTACAAACTATTTGAGTAAAAAAAAAAACTAATCTATATGAGTACTGTGAACTTACTCCATTTAATTTGAAGTAATGAGGTAACTCATTACCTTCAACACTGAGTTCAAAACTCATCTGTCAAAGGCTGGTGAGAAAATGAAAAACAAAAGTTTAAAAAATGGTTACCGATCATGACTGTATGCATAATTTAATTATTATATAAATACTTTTATCTAATTATAATCACTTTAACACTGTTGTATTGTAAAATCTTTAGTAATTTCAATTATTCAGCTTATATTGCATGCTGTTTTGACAGTATTGGACAATATTTTACTATTTTATCCCATAGCTATTTGATTTCTGCAGTTTTCCATGATTAATTCATCTTATTCCACGAGCGAAATTCAATTAAAACAGCTCTGGCTTGTTATTTCCTACAGTTTAGAATTAGCTTCCCTTCAGCAGCTATCTGGGTGTTTCTGAATGAGCGGAGTAAGCGTGTAGGGCAGGCTAGTTTGCGGCTGCTAAGTCGGTATGTTAGCGTGACATATGTTGGCGAGCAGCAGGTGAGTCACAGCTGAAACACTCGCACGCCTCACCACTCTCCTCACCGCTTCATTTAGCCTGTCACGGTTATTTTTCCCCTTTTTTATTTATTTCTTTCCTCCCCAGTTGCCATATCTACGACGTCGGTTTGAAATAGCACCGTGCAGCAGAGGTGAGAGGATGCGTGATTAACTAGCTGCTGACTTGCATTTTATCGCCTATTTTTAAAAACTTTGTTTATGGCGTTTGAGGAAGAGAGAGGTGAGGAAAATAGGTACCTGATTCCTCCATGATGAAAAGTTCTTGCTGTCTGAAGTGACAAAGAAGAGCCAATTATCGGAGTCCTCCGTCAGTCTCGTCTCCCCCAAGAGACTGTGGGCACGAAAGGGACGCGCTCCGCTCCTCTCCTCCGCTCCGGGCTCCACATGTTGTTGGCTAGCGTGGCGGAAAAAATAGAAACGTGCCTCAATTATATCCAGACATCATGCCCCTCCAACGCCGAACCAATTCGGCCATTTTTTTAATTACCGAGGGATGGTGGCGTTGTGCGGGCCTCTGTGGAGATTTGTCGAGATTAATTGAATTTACTGCGCCTAATTGCTCTGATAATACCCCATCTTTCACGGCTGCCGGAGAACACGTTCCGCAGCGCTATTGGCTTGTTTACTACTGACATATGTCCATTTGTTTGTTTATTTAATATATGTAAGGAAGCAGGAATTCAAGGACGTGTCTTGGCTTCTGACAGACTCCTGTTTTTGTGTGTGAGCGGCGAAGCCTCCATGATAACAGCCACTCGAGACAGAATGGCGACAGATTCAGCCAAACTGATGTACTGCCTCACACACACACACACACACACACACACACGCACACACACACGCACACAGATACACACTTAAGGGCAGTGTCTGCATTAGCCGCCAACTCATACACACAAGCTCGCCACTTAGAACTGTTCCATTTGTTTTGTGGTTCTGTAATTCCCTTTATGGTTGTCCATCAATCCATCCATCCATCCATCCATCCATCCATCGTTTATTCGTTTAAATTATTTTGTAGTTCTGCTTTTCAGATCATCCATCTGTCCATCCATCCTTTAATTGTTCAGTTGTTTCAATTGTTTTGTAGTTCTGCTGTTTCAATCATCCATCTGTCCGTTTGACCATCCATCCATCCACCATTTAATTGTTTAGTTGTTTCAATTGTTTTTGTTTCAACTGTCCACTCGAATATCCATCCTTCCATCATTTACTGTTCATTCGTTAAAATTTTTTTGTCCATCTGTCCATCTATCTTTCCATCCATCTGTCCATTCGACTATCAATCCGTCCATCCATCCATCATTTAATTGTTTATTTGTTTCATTTATTGTAGTTCTGCTGTTTCAGTCATTCATCCATCCGTCCATAGTTTTTTGTTTCAATTGTTTTGTAGTTCTGCTGTTTCAATCATCCATCTGTCCATTCGACCATCCATCCATTTATCCATTCATCTATCTATCAGTTAATTGTTCAGTTGTTTCAATTGTTTTGTAGTTCTGCTGTTTCAATCATCCATCTGCCCATTTGACTATCCATTCATCCATCCATCATTGAACTGTTAATTTGTTTCAATTGTTTTGTAGTTCCAATCATTCATCTGACCATTTGACCATCCATTTTTTGCTTCAATTATTTTGAAGTTTTGCTGTTCCAAACATCCATCTATCCATCCATAATTTAATTGTTAATTTGTTTCAATTGTTTTGTAGTTCTGCTGGTTCAATCATCCATCTGTCCATTCGACCATCCAACCATCCATCCATCCATCCATCATCCATCCATCCTTTAATTGTTCAGTTGTTTCAATTGTTTTGTAGTTCTGCTGTTTCAATCCTCCATCTGTCCACTCAACCATCCATCTACATCCATCTATTGTTTTACTTGTTTTGTAGTTTCAATCATAATCAATCTGTCCATTTGACCATTCATCCTTCCATCCATCGTTTAATTGTTTATTTGGTTTCAACTGTTTTGTAGTTATGCTGCTCCATTTATGTCTATCCACCATTCCCCTTAAGACAGCATGGCGACAGATTCAGTCAAACTGATGTATAGCCCCACACACACACAAACACACAGTTAAGGGCAGCGCCACTATTGGCCGCCAACTCAAACACTCAAGCTCGCCGCTCACAACTGTGACTGCAGCCAACATGTCAAAGTCGGATGCTGAGTGCCAGCAGGAGTCAAACTTTCTGGCCCTCGTCTCCACAGAGCTCAGTGTCTCAGAGGAAATGACAAACAGGCAGCTCTGCTCCGAACAGCGCCCTATAAAGACAAACAGCAGTCAGCAGAGACTTGCTCGCACTCTATATAGCCCGAGGCCATGTTGGCCAAGAAGCATTAATGCGTCCGCGACCTCTGTAATATGTCCTCATTTGCTCTTGTGGCAGAAATCAGTTTAGTTGAGTCGGTTGGTATCTCTCCTCAGTGTCCGGTGTCGTTATGCATTATATAACAAGACCGCACGCACACACTTGATACTTGTGCTTGCTTATCTGATAACCTCAGACAGGTCAAGAAAAGGCAATTAGATGCATTTAAAGGAAAGGCGTCTTGGGTTTGACTTCTCAATAGGTTTCTCAATGTGAGCAGAGAGCAGAGGCTAATCAAACTGTCCAGTAATTCAGTGTTTTAAAGCTGTGTTCACACCTTGAATGTTTGGTTCAATTAAAACAAATAGCTCTGTTAGCTACAATAAATGTCAACACTGTCAACAAGCAGACAAAAACTGTTGAAATGATGGGTCTCAGGCCCATATATTAAGTTTATTTATAAACAAATTTTCAGAGGATTACTTGTTTATGATTGTCCACAGCTGGTCCCATATTAGCTATGGCATGATTCACCCATCAAATAAATACAAACTATAAATAACCAGATTTTCTTACTTTAAGGCTGGCTCACACTGTAAGATTTTTTATAATCCTGAACAATTGTAGCATGTCAGACTGCACGAACATGGCTCCCATGTCATACTGTAAGATCTCAGCCGTCATAATGTCAGACTGAATGACAATGAAGCCACACCAAACACTGAAGAAAACTCTCCCAGAGTTTGACGTTGTCCACCCGCGACACTTTCACTATCCCGCATTCTGAAATGATTCCTCACAGCAAATGTAAACAATCTGTAGTGGCACTTTTGCACACGGCGTGTCTCAATAATAAAACCAGGAAGAAAAAAAAAACTGTTTTAAAATTTCCCCGCGGTCATTTGAATTGTCGCATGGACTGCGTAATCAAATTCGGAGCTCCTATTGGTTCTTGGATTGATGCTCATTGAAGCTGTTGTCACACTCCAGGAAAGTGTCTGAAATCTTCTGACACTGCCAGAACTTCATCGAAGAGAAATTCGGATTGCAACAGGCAATAAGCAGCTGTCTGTGAACATGTCAAACCAACGATCAAAGATCACAGATTTTAGCCTGGGATTTCAGGAATCTTTTAGGATTTCCCAAATTTGTCTAAGATGACAAAATCGCGGCTAAAATCTCATAGTGTGAGCACGGCTTTAGTTATCTTCGTCTTGAAGAACCTTCAATACACCTCTACTCCTTCCCTTCTTCCTCAGATTAATCCAGGATAGGGCAGCACGGTGGCTCAGTGGTTAGCACTGTTGCCTCACAGAAAGAATGCTGCTGGATCGAGTTCTGGTTGGGCCAGTTGGTGTTTCTATGTGGAGTTTACATGTTCTTTCCGTGCTCGTGTGGGTTTCCCTCCAGGTGCTCCAGTTTCCTCTCTAAGTTCAAAGACTTTACTGGTATAAGGTAACCGAATAAACCAAATTGGCACCATATATGAGCCTTTAGTACTAAGCTTTCAATGCACAAACTCTAATAATCAAATAACAAGCCAAAAGAATGAATTCAGGGGAGTTCTTGAGATCTACCTGAGCTCAAACTCCCCTTGTGGATTTGCCCTACGAAACGGGAGGGAGCCCCAGGCTTGAGGATCTTATGAGCTCAGGGCTCATAGACGCCTATGAATAATCAGCTAAGTGTGAACTCTTGAAATACACAATTACACATTTTTTTGGGGACAACCTAATTGTTTTATGTTAAATCCAGTTAAATTTGTAAAAGCGATGAAGCTAAATTAATGAATTTATGTTGGAACAACTAGAAGGAATTGTGTGGAACCCAGCATTTTTACAGTGTAAGTGGCATGCAGTGTTTGGTAAAGTTACTTTAAAAGTAATATATTAAAATTTAAAGCTTAGGGATAGGGTTAGGGTTAGTCTTAATCTTAAAAAATGCAATTATAACACACATACTTTTACATTACTTTCCTTAAAGAGTAAACAAGACACAAATTGACTCTTTTTACAGTGAAGGGACGACTATATAGTATATAGTTCGACTATATAGTATACTATATAGTATGTATACATCACTTTAGACGAACTATACATTTCGAGAATGAAGCACGGCTGCGGCTGAAAACAAATATTTTAATGCATTGCAAACAGTGAAGGCGCATCGCAAGTCATATCAGGAGGAGGCGTGAACTAATTTTGCTAAACTGCGACATGGTCATAATCTGGAAATATTACCAACGATCCATCAGGTAATGTTTTTCCCTTTCTCTGTCTTTCTGTTTAAAATTGTTGGTAAAGCACTGTCAACAAATATTTTTCCGCAGTACTTTTTTTGCGATCTGCGGTCTGTTTTAGTTCTGATTATGTTCTCACCACAAACGAACCACTCTAGGGTTTATTTGAACGCAAACCGAGACCACCTTTTCAAAGAAGAGGTGGTATGCTGTTTTGGTCTGCTTTTGGTGCACACTCGAGTGTGACTGCTACATTCACAACTGCCCAAACGAACCACACCAAGAGGGAAAACTAACTGTAGTGCAATTCACCCGAACTAAATAAGGCAGGTGTGAAAACACCCTTAGTTACTCAAAGTGGCTTAAGATTGTAATATATTACCTTTTAAAAATGACTTTACCCAAAACAATTTTTGGCAATAGTAAAAATTGAAACTGGTAAAGAGGACAGAAATGGCAACAATTATTTTTATTTTATGCCAAAATGTTTAGAATGTAAAATAAATGTATTCATTCATTTTCCTTTGGTACATGCAAACTTCACACCGAAACGCCAACTGGTCCAGCCGCGACTCAAACAAGTGACCTTCTTGCTGTGAGGAGACAGTGCTAACTGAGCCACCATGCCAAATATTTTGTAAATTATGTTCTGCAAATATATCAAAACTTATTTTTGAAGAGTAGACAGTTTTAAAGGCACTTTTCTCAGTATTTTGATGTCTGGAAATCTCCTATTTCATATTTCCAAATAGCATCAATTTGTATCAATCTTATCAAATAGTTTTAATAGTATCTCCGCTAAATATTGTCTTAACAAAGCACACATCAATGGAAAGCCTATTTATTCATATTAAAGGTGATTTATGAATCTCAAAAAAAAAAAAAAAAATGTCCAGGGTGTCTCCAGGTTGGAGGAAAGTCCTTACAACAGGTGGAGGAGTTTAAGTATCTTGGGGTTTTGTTCATGAGTGAGGGAAGGATGGAACATGAGATTGACAGGCGGATTGGTGCAGCGGCAGCAATAATGCGACCGATGTACCGGTTCGTTGTGGTAAATAAGGAGCTTTATATATATTAGATCCAACGTTTTATTTTGCTGTCATTTTAGTGCTATGAAATGGACGGAACTTGTTTTGATATGTTATGTAATACTATAACTTCTTGTACATATTGTGCTCTGCATAATGCACCACTATAGAACTGATTTTATTCACCAGAGCCTAAGAAACACAGATGCACTTGTTTATATTCAGTGCACATCCTGCCTGCATTTGCTTCTTTTATTTTGGCATCATACATCCATTTTTTTTTTTTTGTAAAGATGTAAAAAGTGAGAAAAAGTATCTTACACCCAGCCCAAACTCTTCAGGAAGTGTTAAGCAGTGGGTGTATTTATGAGCACTAGGTGTTTTGGTGTAATTTGGTCTTTGTGAGAGAGACGGAGAGCTTTGAAACCTCTGCAGCTGAGAGTCATTAATATGTATAAGGCTTACATTATTTGCGGATCTCATGAATGTGCATGGACTGACATGCGCACACAGTTTGCTGCTGGATTTGTCTTCAGCTCCACCTCTATTCTCTATTCTAGCATAAAGACATGCTGTGGTGGCTAAGCAAAGTGTGGCTTCTGGTAGCAGTGTGCCTCAGGTGTGTGTTCATCAGCGCCCCTCATTATCACATGAGTAATTGAAAGCATTGCCAAGACCGCTGGGCTGAGGGGGCTCAAGGGCCACCGTACTTCACCAATGACAGCCAAATAAAAGCTGGAGCCAATGAAACAATCACAGCGCGCCGGCACGCACAAGCAATTCTGTGTTGCTAATGCGCCACTGTTTGTATGATGTGGATCTTTCTCTCTGCAGGTGGAAGAGGAAACGGGAATGAGCCAAGTAACACTTTCCTTTCCTTTTTTCTTCCCTCAATTTACCACAGCCTTTTGAGGAACTGTTCCTGCTGTATCAGACTACATTCCTGACATCCATCCATCCATCCATCCATCCATCCATCCATCCATCCATCCATCTATCTATCTATCTATCTATCTATCTATCTATCTATCTATCTATCTATCTATCTATCTATCTATCTATCTATCTATCTAGTTTCTGTCTTTCTCACTCTCGTTCTCTCTGGCTCAAGGGGAAAAACACTTTTGCTATGACTCAAATTCAGGTCACACAGAGAGATGGCACATATGCCACAACCCCTCAATGAAGTCTCATGTGAATCACCATTGTTGAGGCATCTGTACAGAAAAAAAGAGAGAGAGAGCTTGTTCCTCCATGCAAAGACCAGTGCATAATGTTCCCATCAGATTGCATCACCCTGTTTAACAAGAGATGAAATCACACTCACAGAAGGACGTCTCTGCGGGCTATTTTTTTTTTAATAAAATGAAGCACATTGCATTAGTGCTGTTATATCACCCTTAAGGTGCGGAAATTTCTGCTTCAGTTTTACAGGAAAAATTCCACAATCAAGTCATTTTTTATCACATTCATTTTCAGCTGTTTTCTTCTGTGAATGCAGACTCAGCATTATTCTAGAACACACTGTCAGGATGTTTTACACAACGGAATCTACAAAGTCACAGGGAAATAAATGGTACAATTGCAATTGGACTAGATATTTTTCAAGACACTTCTATACAGCTTGAAGTGACATTTAAAGGCCTAACTAGGTTAATTAGGTTAACTAGGCAGGATAGGGTAATTACACAAGTTATTGTCTAAGGATATAATAAAAATATAGCTTAAAGGGGCTAATAATTTTGACCTTAAAATGGCTTTTTTTAAGGTCATTTAAAAAGAAATGCTTAAAACTGCTTTTATTCTAGCCAAAATAAAACAAATAAGACTTTCTCTAGAAGAAAAAAAATATATATTATACATACTGTGAAAATTTCCTTGCTCTGTTAAACATCATTTATGAAATATAAAAAAAAAAAATAAATAAATAAAGGGAGGCTAATAAGTCTGACTTCAAGAGTGTATGTATATATATATATATATATATATATATATATATATATATATATATATATATATATATATATATATATATATATATATATATATATATATATATATATATTGTATATACTGTATATTTTGTAAATGTTTAATGTTATTATTTGTAGAATCTCCCCATTCAGTCGCTTGGACCCGGAAGCCGCTTTATGTAATGTCAGACTTAACAAGTGGAGAGCCTACAACGATATTTTTGTCTTTACCTAGCTCTGATGACTTGCACTGAAGCCAGGGAAGCATAGTTCATACAGTAGCTGCTAACAGCCAGCCTCAAGCACACTACCAAATGATCATCAGTCTTGGTGGAACGATATTTGGTTTTGCAGCTCTTAGTGAGTTGGCATGGTTTTATGCGCATGCGTGGTTACTGGCTGCCCTGTCGATCAAGCGACAAACTTCAGTCAGGATAGATAATAGGCTGATGTCTTTTTAATGCCATGTGATCTACCCAGGCTACCTTTGCGATCGACCAGTAGATCGCTGATGACGTATTGGGCACTCATGTTTTAGGTCCTGCATAGTTTAACTTCCTTCAATACACTTGCCTGGACGTTTTAGTATACCTAGAAAGAGCTTGATTAGCTGGATCAGGTGTGTTTACAGTTTTTCTCAGTCGCTTTGGTGCATTTCTAGCAGCACTATTTGCATTTGCACAACAGTTAATGTGTTTCTCAAAACAATTAGTCATTTGTGCACATTATAGTAGCAGTTTCTCATTATACCAACACATTGCGAATGCTTTTGGACATTAATTGCTTTCATACAAATCTCTGCTGTTTTATAACATTATCATTTGCTTATGTGTCAGTCAAAATTACTTAAACTTGTGAATGCTGAATAGTCATTCCATGTAAAACTAATAGTCCTCATTTTATTACTTGAGTCATTACATACAAAAATGTTGAACTAGTTGTCAAAATCCGTCAAGCAAATGTTGTTAAAATTTATTTTTAAAAAATGGTTTTCCAAAAAATGTCTTCTAAATTCATTTCATGAATGATTTACAGAACTATGTATGTTGTAGGTTTAGTTCCAATATGTACTGCAATATCATTTACAGTTGTGCACAGCTTTACACAAGGGAAGTTTTTTTGTTGTAAATAAGGGTGTATTTATTATTTTGCACAATGCTGTGAATAAATTAGAATTGCAAAGATAATATGCAGTAAAAATGTGAAACATACATGTTCAGTGTCTTGTACTCAGATACCTCACTAAATGCAGTAATGTCTAACTTTTTCAGGAAGTGTCACCAAAATCTGACTTCTTTTGCACTGGAAAAAATGTACAGAGTAAACTGTCATTATGAAATCATGATAAAGCCAATTGACCATCTTGTTCATAAACAATGGTGTCAGGACTTTTCATCTTGATGACACTGACACTTTCATTGACATGAATACTTGCTTTTGAGGAATGAGCTATCCATTTTGAGCAAGTGATGTGCTTTTGCAGGTTATCAACTAGTTTTGCAGGTTGTACTAATTGTTTTGAGAAATGCATTAACTGTTGTGCAAATGTAAATAGTGTTGTGAGAATTGCACCAAAGCCACTGAGATAAACTGTAATTGCCATGTGATCTACCCATGCTAGCTTTGCGATCGACCGGTATATCGCGATTGACATATTAGGCACCTATGTTTTAGATCAGAGGTGTCCAAACTCCCTTCAATACACATGCCTGGAAGTTTTAGTATACCTAGAAAGAGCTTGATTAGCTGCTTCAGGTGTGTTTAATTGGTGTTGGAATTAAAATATGCAGGACACCGGTCCTCCAGGACCGAGTGTGGGCACCTCTGTTTTAGATGGTTTAATGCAGTCTCCTGGTGTGTTTCCATGTATCCAGCTGGTTTCCCATTCTGACAGCTAAAAAAATCTAGAATGCCTTAAAAGACAGTTTAGACACTTTTTTTTTTTGTCAGCAGAGTTGTCATTTTGTTTCCTCAAACCGACTAAAAGAACTGCTAATGGAAGTGGAATCGTTAAGTGGAATCTTTAAGTAGCTTTAAACTCCTCTTGATTCCCATCTTCCCTCCCTGTGCTCTTCACTTCTCAAGCGGTGTGAGTGAGTTAGACAGTGACGACTGCCCTGCTGCCTTTATACAGGCAGTGTAAGTGTTTCTGTATGTGTGAGATCACTTCAAAGACCTCCACTTCAGAACCTTAAATCCACGCCGGCTCAGAAAAAAAGAGTGTCTATTCCCCTCTCTCTCTTCTCCACTGATCGCTCCATCCCTTGCTCCCCTGAGACCCTCCTCTTCAGATACTCCAGTTTGTCTTTTAGGAGACACAATGGGTCTCGTGAGGGGGTGGGGGGCTGGGAAGGCGCTGAGCTTCACACACGGCTCATGTGTTCACGGCTAGAGGCAGAAGCATGTCGTCAAACACGTTAGCGGTTGCCTGAGCACTTATGTGTGTCAGCCACGGGTACAGCCTAACACTGCTAGCACATCCAGATCAGCGAGACAGACAAGCTGTCACTCACTGTCACACGCTGGCTGTCTTTCTGTCATACACACCAAAGCTGTTCTCTTCACACATACAAACACACACACCGTAAACTAAGCCCAGAGAGAGAAAGGGAGTGAGAGGAAAGTATGCAGTGGCCGAAAGTGTAGTAGCTCTGCAAACACAACTGTGGCGAATCAAGGCTGCTGTGAAATCCAATGAATCCATCAGATGGCTTTATGTGCTGCGTAATTAGTTTCTGATGATCATTATGTGCTCTAAACTGGCAAGATGGTTGATCAGCTGACTTCAAATCTCAAATTTGGCTCATTAGAAACGTGCTTTAGCCTACATTTCTGTGAAACCCCCAAAAAAGTATGTTTGACTGTGATTTTTAGATCACGGACTCTACGAAGGAGAATGATTCTTACAACTTTTAATCCTTTTCACACTAATGGTATTTACAGGGACATAATATCAATGAATAAATGATTATTTTAGTGCAGTTCTCTACATAACAACATATAAATACACAAAACAACTTAATGGTGTTTGTCTTATTGATCTCCATATGGACAACTAAAGAGTCGAGATGCAAAAACCTCTAAGTGCCGTCTGGAATTTTCTTCTACAATGAGCGTTTTTTGTTGCCCCTTATGTTAATGTTCAGTTATTTCACGTTAAATAAAATGAAAATAACCTATTCTTTGCCATAAAAGTCAAATTACTGAACCTACTGACCCTGAGAAAAATGCAAATTTTAGATGAACATTTCAGATGGGGCAGCACGTTGGCGCAGTGGGTAGCACAATTGCCTTACAGCAAGAAGGTCGCTGGTTCGAGCCCCGGCTGGGTTAGTTGGCATTTCTGTGTGGAGTTTGCATGTTCTCCTGTAACGTGGAGGCTGAGGCTGTGTTAGAATCCATGTGCAAAAGTTTATTTAAGGGGTTAGGCAGAGACATCAACGGGTAAACAAGCAGAGAGTCCAATCCAGTCAACAAACACAGGGGTAAATCCAGACGACGTAGTATAAGAGCAGGCAGAAGTTCAGTAACACAACAATCAGTCCAAAACAGATCAAAAGGGCAAAGACAGAGAACGTACATGAACAAGGCAGGCAGGGTCATACACAAGATAGCAGTCATGAAAGTCACTTGGAACAATGCTTGAAAAGGCAAGTAAACTGGCAATACTTCGCAAGGAAGCATGGTCTGAGCACTCACGGAAATACAGCACAAACAGGAAGTAACCGCAGAGGGAGGAGAGCTGAGTCGGTAGTGGGCTACCTCTGCTGGCGTGGCATTACATCTCCCCGTGTTCGTGTAGGTGTTCTCCGGGTGCTCTGGTTTCCCCCACAGTCCATAGACATGCGGTACAGGTGAATTGAATAAACTAAATTGGCCGTAGTGTAGCTAAATTAGCTAAATTGCGGCTGGAATGGCATCCGCTGCGTAAAACATGTGCTGGATAAGTTGTCCGTTCATTCCGCTGTGGCGACCCCAGATTAATAAAGGGACTAAACCGAAAAGAAAAGGAATGAATGAATTTCAGATGTCACTTTTTGCATCTGAACTCTTCAACTTTTTTTGGCATGGTCAGTTTGCTCGGTTGCTCACTTTGTACGGTATTTGTGGTCCAAGTCCCTCGAGTTTGAATCCAACAAGAAATAAAAGATCAAATCAATGTAAATTGCAGGTATAAAAACATGGTGATAGTGTACTTTTCTCTTTTGTTTGCTTTTTAAAACACTATTGTTTGGATTTAGGGAAAGGTTAGTAGTTAGCTAGTCTACAACAAGCCCTTCCTTCTTGTGGATGTGTACAAGAAGGACATGTATCTGAAATGACAAAATTTACCTTAAGTAACATTATTTCGATTCACAAAAATGTTGACAGCACCCTCTAGTGGATTTGTCATCTGAAACGTGCAACAAAACATACCAGGAGCAATGTATTATACAAATAAAAATTTTAAATTGTAGGCTGATGCACGCATTTCTGGTGGTCAAAAGTCTGCCTAATTGATAATTTTATAGTGTAATTATCTATGTTTCAATTCACCTATTTTTATGCACATTTTGGACATGTGCATAAAAAAACAGTTGATGAAAAGCCAAGATGTGCATACATTTTGAAAATTCACATAAAAACATATGCACATAACTGAGTAGGACTTTTTATTCAATAAGAAAAGATGCTCATAAACTATGATGGAAGCACTTGTCCTGAACAAATTCCAGTGTGCGCATTAAAAAGGTGATGTGATTTTGTTATAAAAGATCATGTGATAATAAAAATGTGTGCAAATGGACAAACCAGCAGGCTGACCACAAAGAAAAACATCTGAAATGTTGTTTTGGTCATTCTAAAATGCCTTTACTGCTTCAGTATTAGTGTTATTATATTATTAATGACCTCCGGAACCAAGAGCGTCTGTGCTTTGTGTCTCATGCCTTCAAACGCCACCTCGCATTCACTGCATGTCAGGATTGCCTTCTGAGGCGCAAGTCATTTTTTAAATGAAGAAAGGATTCACACAGCTTCTCCTACCAAAGCAAATTCCATTTTAATGTTGATATTTGGCGCCAGTTAATCTGGAAGTGACGACTTATATCTCTTTGACTTGTAGGATGGAAATCTTTTATGTGATAATCCAGTTTTGCGCATAATTTTAATTAGCATTTTTTGGATGGAAACAGCTATTGAGAGTCAACACACTGTTAAACTTAATTTTGTCTTTGGACTATTAGTCAAGCCATCAAACTCAGGAAAATGTACAACAAAGTTGATGTATAAAAGCAAGTCATAATGCAATTAAAGCCTGATGCATTTTTTTTTTTAGCAAAATCAAGCAACCTAATTAATTTTAAATTGATTTAGATACAAAAAAAATATGTCATTTGTGCTTATACACTTATTGTATATTGTGGCCCTGAAATTGCATATTTTAGATATTTTTAAAGTTGTTTCACTGTATCACTGTATATTTTGGGCTTACAATTATTTGCAAAAATATACAACCTTGAGGCAGTGCTTTAATTAAATGGTGCATTGAGCCATGTAACATTTCTCAGTTGTTACAAATGAAATATACATTTCATTATCATTTGCATTTTAATTTTACAGTTAAGGCCTAAAACTGTGATATCTCTACTTCATTATGACAAATGAAATCTAACTTGCATGCGAGAAGGACATTGTGTTTTACAGTTGTCAGCTTTTTATGTCATTCAAACCAATTATTCCTATACAAATTGACTGTTGTCTTCCAATTGTTGATGAGCGAAATATAGCCTGTAAAAGCATTTGTATTCACATACTTGCACATTTTGGCCTAAATTATGTTCCCTTTTATGCAGCTGTGTGGCTGTGCCAGAAATTTACATAGCATTTTAAATCACAGCCTGAAACATTTCACAGTGCATGACAAATAGAAAAAAGGATATCCGTACAAGAAGAATTTCATTCACATACTTATTCATTCTACATTCTGGGAGTTTTCTGTAACCCAACATTTCGGCAGTGCTAAAAACTTTAGCTACATTTTGAGTTGTGATCTGACACATTTCACAATGCAAGACAAACTTGCGTACTAAAACACTGTAGAACTTGCATCAGTCGCTTTATATCATTAAAACTATTTCGTTCAGTTTCACAAGCAAAAATCCAGTCCTTTACGAATTAAAATAGATTTTGCTTGCTGAAAGCATAAAATTGTTGTACAGTTTGGGCCTTTAAGCCTAAAAAGTGTCTGCTTTTACACTTGTGGAAGATCTGAGAATGTACATGGTATCATCAAATAGACCTAATGTATTATGCAATATGTGACAAAAGGAAATTAGACTTTATTTGTTTTGCATTGTGAGCCTAAAATGTTCACTAAAACACACTCAAGAGTTCACACTTTGATATTGTTTGACAACTGTTAGCAGGTTTGGCATGCTGTCCCGGGAGAGAACCCTGAGCTCGGAGATAGGTGAGCCCAGGGCTCCCGCCTGGTCCATAGAGCATATGCGGGGAGTACGAGATCAGGTGGTTCTCGAGAGCTCCCCGTGGTAAAGGAAGAAAGGAGGAGAAGGGTAGGAAAAGAGTAGTTCTAGCTAGGCTTCTTATAGTGAGTTGGGGTTAATCTGATTGGCTAACTAGTGAATGTCGATGAGTGGCCAGCTGCAGTCAATCATATCACGTGCTCCTCTCGAAATTAGTTTGAAAACTTCACTTCTTGTAGCAATTATAACACTAGATCTACCAAGTCAGTGGTTTTGACCATTTTTAACTTTGTAGTTTAATATCTTTGCTAAAATAGATGTTTATATTTCATTCTAACATTGTTATTTTATTAATATCACTAAACACAAAAGAGTGAATATCCATAACAATCAACTTTACCTTTTCCCATACGAATATATGTGCCTCTGTTGCCTAGTAGGTTTCTGCTAACAAAAATATAACCTTCTGATAGCAAACACATAACTTTCTGATAAAAAAAAACTAACAAAAACATACATTTTTGATAGCAAAAACATAACTTTACTTCCGACATGTCATTCACAATCCCAAAAACAACTTTTCCTCTCTGTCAGACTAAGTTAACTACACACCTTCAGGGATGGTCTAATAATTTATAAAAAAAAAAAAAAAAAGGCTATGTTACAAATCAACAAACTGTACATTTTTAAGATAATGACTTCATAAAATATGTCAACAGACATTTAAAGCTTAATTCTAAAATCTCAATAGAAGCTTTAAATGTAAATATGCAGTTTAATAATAATGCATTTTGGTACAGTTTCAATGTTCAGAATAACCACTATAGCCATTCTAGTTGTTATAGAAGTCTGGTACACTGTAAAATCCAGCAGTTAACTTTATCAAATGAAATGAGTGTAGTTTATTGAAAATTGGCTGAAAGTTAATTCTACTCATTTGAATAGAGTTTTGAACTCAGTGTTGAAGGTAATAAATTAAATAAATACCTCATTACTTCATCTTAAATGGAGTAAGCTCACAGTACTCATATAGATTAGATTTTTTTTTTTACTTAAATGGATTGCAGCAATCGGTTTCCTCAAACAGTTTGAGTTGCCTTAACTTATTGGGTTTTACAGCACTCAATTGGTATAAGTTCTCTTCATTTATTGGGTTTTACTGTGCTCTCATTGTTTCATTTACTCAACGGATTATGTACGCAGTACTAATTAGGATTAGTTTTTAAACTTAAATGGTTTGCTGCAATCAGTTTCCTCAAATAGTTTGAGTTACCTTAACTTTTTGGGTTTTACGGTTTTAAAAACCTCTGTTTCTTTACAGATTGCAGCCTATAGAGCCTTACTTCCCAAACCTTTCAGCCTACGACCCCCAAAATAACAGTGCCAGTGACTCGCGACCCCCAATATCCTCTGAGGTGGTTATAAAGCTATAAACCTTGCACACAATGGTGCACACATAAGTCTTTTCATCGTTTAATTTTGGAGAACACCACTCAGAGAACATGCACCATGTTCAGTTGTGACCTGTATTTATTTTTAATGCATGTGAGTGCATAAAGGTGTCAGAAAGGTTAACCTGGTGCTTTAAAATATGCTGCATCAGAGTCTTAAATTTAACGTAATCACCCCAGGGGTTGTAAAAAAAATAATAATAATAAATCAAAGGGCTGATGGCTTTTAATTTGCATGTTGTTTTTTAATGTAACTATTGACGAATATTTTTTCTTCTGCATGTTATGGATAAATTATGGTATTTCTAAAAGTTTAATAAAATGATTTTCCCGACTCCCATGTCCCCCACAAAGTCAATTGAGCTTGAAGCAAATTGAACTTTGAAGTATTTGCTATTACATACAGTACTTCTTCATTGTACATTTTAAGCTTAATAGTTTTGCCAATAACTCAAGTAAGTGTCAATGTCAAATTATTATTATTATTATTATTAATATTATTATTAATAATAATATTATTATTATTATTATTATTATTATTATTATTATTATTATTATTATTATTATTATTATTATTATGTGTCACAAATTGCAAAATGCATCATGAAATGCATTATGACACACTTTGCAATGTGTGAAAAAAAATATATAATAATTAGCATTTGTATACAATTTGCAGTTATACACGTTGCAATTTTTGGTCACTTTTTATATCATTTGAACAATATCTTCATGTATAAAGGTCCACATTGACTACTGGGCAGTTTTTGTGAATAAAATCTATGTATTTCAGTAAGAATTTGCGCAGTTTAAACAGCAATGGAGGAAATTCCATTTGTTTCAAGTTGCTTAACACCATGAATTTTTATTACCGATTCCACCAGCAGACTTTAAGCTGACAGTCATACAGTTATGCTATGATAAACTATCTCAGTTTAGCCGACCTCTTACCAGCAACAAACCAGACTGACCACCTAAAACTTCTTTAAGTTGTTTTTTTTCCTCTAACAGGCAGTGGAAACAAAATGTTCCTCTATTCTGCCACACTCTCTCTTTCTCACTCTTTTTTTTTCTTTTGTTTCCAACTTTTGCCCCACTATAATGGCCTCTCTCCTCCTCCCAGCCTGTTTCTGGGTCTCAAAAAATGTACCTTAGCCAAGCCGTATGGTCCCACACTCCGCAATCAGTGATTGACAGCTGGATCTTGATGGATTCAGTGAGTAGAAGCGATAAGTGGTCAAGCTCTATAAGAGAGAAAGAACAGCTCGCTCGCTCGATCCCAGCCGAGCCAAAACCAACCCCTTCAGCTTCAGAGAGAAATCAGCCTCTCCATCATCTCTCCTCTCTCTCTTTCTCTCGTATTCATCACTGCATCAATCTGTCTCTGTTTTAACCATTTTTTTCTTCCTCACAGTGGCAGAAGACTCCAACGCAATTCACAATATGCAATCGAAATGGCATACTAGCATACAAATTGTTGCAGAGTGTATACAGCATGCTACTTTTCCCTTCTGAAATATAGTATGCAAACAGTTTGTGCAATGGTGAACATTTTAAATATTAGCATGCTAAATGCATCACATTATGTTTTTCTGTGTGGCATCCAAACACAACTTTATTACTATTTAATATTTCAGGCTTTGGTCAATTAGTGGGTAATTCATACAATTGCCTAATGCTTCTGTGAAGAATATTTATTTTTTCTTCATATTATATTTATAAATATAGATTTAAAGCGTTACTTCACCCAAAATTGAAAATTATGTTATTAATTACTTACAATTGAGTTGTTTTAATCCCATGAGACCTTTGTTCATCTTCAGAATACAAATTAAGATAATTTTTAATGAAATCAGAGAGCTCCTTCATCCTCTATAGAGAGCAACAGTCCTGAAACTTCCATAAAATAAACCAAAAACATTGCCAAAACATTCAATGTGTTCCAATATATTCTGCATAAAATCAGGATGCACACTTACTAAAGGCAATATTACACTTGCGGTGCATGCTTGAAAATGTATTTGGTTCCTTTTCTGGACTTTTTGGGACCATTGCTGTCTATTGATTATGAGAGAGCTCTCAGATTTCATCTTAAATAGTGTCCAAAAGATGAATTAACTCATTTAAGGGAAGCATTGCTTACAGACAGCACAATTTTTTCAATTTTTACAATCTGAGGCATAACCGATTAAACACTCGTCAAGTCAGACACATTGACTAAGTGTTGGTCATAATAAAGAATTACCACTGAGAAGCATGTCTTAATTTGCATGTCGTAACTTTCATTCACCTGCACTTCTCAAACCTCCTGCGTGAGTATTATTCGAGCTTTGAGTTTCAATGTTTAAATAACAAAAGCTTATGAGTTTTAGTTTAAAGTCGAGTAGCAAATTGGGTGTTTGGCCCATGTGTTCTCACACTCTGACATGTGGCACATGGCACGTTTGTTTTTTAGCACTCACTGGTGGGACATATACTGTTGAAGTCAGAATTATTAGCCCCCCTTTGATTTTTTTTTTTTCTTTTTTAAATATTTCCCAAATGATGTTTAACAGAGCAAGGAAATTTTCACAGTATGTCTGATAATATTTCGGCTATGACAAAAGCAGTTTTAAATTTTTTAAAAGCCATTTTAAGGTCAAAATTATTAGCCCCTTTAAGCAATTTTTTTTTCGATAGTCTACAGAACAAACCATTGTTATACAATAACGTGTCAAATTACCCTAACCTGCCTAGTTAACCTAATTAACCTAGTTAAGCCTTTAAAATATCACTTTAAGCGGTATAGAAGTGTCTTGAAAAATATCTAGTGAATATATCATGTACTGTCATCATGGCAAAGATAAAATAAGTAAGTTATTAGAAATGAGTTATTAAAACTATTATATTTTGAAATGTGTTTAAAAAAAACCTTCTCTCTGTTAAACAGAAATTGGGGAAAAAATAAACAGGGGGGTAAAAATTCAGGGGGGGCTAAAAATTTTGACTTCAACTCTATTTGCAGTGACTCAGTAAGCCATGTTTTACCATATGGATATATACTCTAACATGCACAGACACAGTTTAGAGAGTAAATAAAGGTATAGGCAAAATGCAAAATTCAATTTTCGAATGTATATGCAAAACCAAAAAAAACAATATTTCCATATGCGTATTGAATCATGGAAGTCATACCCAACAGTTCAATATTACATTGAGTATTGTGTAAATAAATATACACAATATACACAATAATAAATAAATATACATAATATACACATTGGTATGTGTAAATAAAATGTGCTATTCGCGCATAAATAGACATGTGAACATTTTTCAGTTTACTCGCGCGTCAAATTCACTTCACAATAGATGCAAATTTGCATTATGGGTGGGAAGTCTGTCTGCCCGGTGACTTAGGATGCGCCTTCGCCGTTTGCAATGCATTAAAACATTGTTTTCCAGCCCAGTCGCGATTCATTCTTCAAATGTATAGTTTGTCTAAAGTGATGCATACAAACTATATAGTACACTATGACCAGGGATACAATCAGCGCAGTCATCCCTCCATAGTAAAAAGCGTCAATTTGTGTCTGCCGGTTTGTTTACTTGCGGGAGTTCCATTGGCATTTTCCCGCATGTTAATTCCAACCAATGGAAAAGCAGTTTAGGAAATACGTTCAATAACATCTGGCTAAAGAGTGATGATGATTTTATCACATGACTGCATTTTGGTTCTTTTCAACTGGTTCGGACCAAAGCAATCAGTGTGGTGTGAAAAGGACCCAAAAACGGCAGAACAATGCTACAATGTATCCTTTGTAGCTCTTGGTCCGGATCAAATGAACCAAACCACAGATGTGAAAGCACCCTAAATGGCTAGCATGGTTTTTAATCGAGAGATTAGCTGTGCTTTATGAATGCTGAAAAAGAGCTTAGATTTATTCGGATCGAGTCCACTAGATCCTTTCAGAGGTGCACCAAGCTCTGTGAGTTCATAAACTCCTCCAGAAACTATACCTGGATGATGGAAGCTTTCAGTGGTGCTTCAGACTGAGTCGAGTCCAGTTTCATGAGCTGTTTTCCTTTGTCGACAGGAAGATTTCAACCCCGGGACACCAACAATAGGCGCTACGTCATGATCACGCCCATACTAGAGCAAGCTCCTGATTGGCTAACACTGTGCAAATCTTTTCAAAAGTTCAGATTTTCCAACTCAAGCAAATTAAATGCTCAATTTGCGCAAAGCGCGTCATTCTCGTTGCCTCATGTCTATTCTTGTCTTTGCATTGACTTAAAATATAAAGCACTCACTATTGACGCTTCATCCATGTCTGGTGTGAACGCACCATTAGTTTGTATACAAATATGCAAATACAAATACTATGCATGCCTCATTGTATTGTACATTTTGTATCCAAACAATTGAAAAAAACAAATTACTAACACAAACTTGTGTCAATAGTAAGAACTTGACACAGCAGCCTGACATATTTCACATTCTATGACTAATGAACTAACATACTAGAAGCATTTCCATTGACACACTTGGGCCTAACATGTACACTAAACCTCGAACCTGTGGCAAAACTATTAATTGTAGAATGAGTTGAATTGTGACCTAACACGTTTCCCAATACATGACTAGTCAAATGGGCATTTGCGCATAGTACAAAATGTTTGACTATAGCTTGGATATCAGAAGCATTTTCATTTATATTAGCATACTTGAGGCAGTGCTAAGAAAGAGTTGTGTTATGACGCATTTAAAAATGTGTGACAAATGAACTAGAACTTGGATTCCAAAAGCATTGTCATACGCATTTTACATGTTGGGCCTAAAATATTCGCTATAACACAATACTTGTGTTGCATTTTGAGTCGCATGACAAATAAAACAGAACCTCCATCTGCATTCATACATTTGTGCATTCCACAACAGGGCTTTAAAATAGGAAGTCAAGTCCAGCTCATTGCATTGTGGAATACATTATTCCTCACCGTGTGCTCTGTTGCGCACACTTTGGCAAATGATCCAGGCCATCCAGGCACCGAACATTTGCATACTGTTCACAGTATACATTGCATATACTGCAAAAAGCTAGAATGCCATTTCGAGCATGCCTGATGTTTTCTCTTTCACAGAAGCCCGGCTTGAGGAATGGCAGACGGATGGAGGGGAGAGGGGGCGACGGAGGGAAAGCAGAGGGGGCGGAGTGCGTGCGAATGGGGGGGAAGTGTACAGTACGAGTGTCATGTGACAGAAAGAATGGAAAGGGTTCTTTTTGCGAAACTTTGTGCAAGCAGTTGAGGCCATTCTCCCCTCTCATTACTCACTCGAGTCATCCTCTCTGTAAAGAGCCTGCATCACACTGACAGAATGACATGATTTGAGAACGGATAGCCTTTTATTTAATCTCAATTTTCTCTTTTTTCCTGCACCTGTTTTTTCTTTCATTATCTCCACTCTCTCTTTCTCTCTCTTTCGCTCTTTCTTTTTGCTCTCTCTCTCTCTGTCTTTTCTCTCTTTTTTTCCGATGCTTGAATAGAAGTGGACCAAAAAGGTAAAGACCACAATGAACATAAAAACCACAGCTCGCCCCGTCCGCCCTCCTCCTCCCTTTCCTCTTCCGTTTCCCTCCCTCATCCCCCTCTCCTAACCCAGCACCTTGTGTAGTGCTCATGTTTGATGTTTATATCCCTCCTTCTCCTTCTTTCTCTCTCTCTCTATCTCGTTTCTCTCTTTTTTTTTTTATCTGGCTTATAACCGAACCTCCTTTCAGATTTGGTTCTTGTTTCAGATAACACGACATGCGCCATCATACGTACGGTTTCTGCATACATGCACTAATCCCTGTGCACAGAAGACCTCATGCATGCACATCAGATATGCACACACCTCTCACTTGAGGAAAAAAAACTCCACCAGCTGTCCTGCTAAAAGTTCCAATTAAGTCTATTTGAGAAATTAATAACCATCCTTTAATCTGATCACTTCTACCCCAAGGGAAACATGCTCTCCGACTAAATGCGGCACATGCACGCGTGCACGTCTATTCTTTCTCTCCTGCGCGCGCTCGCACAAGCCACTTTACGTCGAGCGCTTCTCCGCTCTACTTTTCTATTGGACAGGAAGTCATTTCTCCCACTAAACCCATATCCTCCGCCGACACGCGCACCCATCTGTGCAATTCCTCCCGCTCTCATGTGCCATCATTTATTCATTCTTCTATTGTTTGCGATTAATTTTGTATCTGTCCTTCCAGATCCAAAGCGACTCCTCCATACTGTTTGAGATCTTTGTTTTATTTCTATCTTTCTTTCAGACCCTTTTTTGCTTTTGTTTATGTCTTCCGTCCTTTCTTCCTTCAGGATAACCCCTGTTTTTTTTTTGTCTATGTACTTTATTTTGGATTAGAGTAGCGATTTGTATAGCTGGTAACTGCCCGACCCCCTGCCAAATGCTCTCTCCCATTTCCAGGTGCCTCAGTGTCTCTTTACAAGCTTTCTCTATTTTGCCATGTCACATTCTTTCTCTCTTCTCTCATGTTCATCGCAAGGGTTTTCTGAGCCTACCTCCTCTTCCCTACTTTATCCTTTCTTCCTCTGGATCCTCCCTTCTAATTTGTCATCTGCCAAAGGCGCCATTCTTCGTTTTAATCCCTTCTGTTTTGTTGTCTGCTTTTGGACGCTGTTCAGTGGTGTCTGTAGTGGTCCGCACGTGTCCAAAGGGGAGGGTACGGTGGCAGTTGGCATCTCTGTCAGATGGCTGCTTTGTTAGGCAGAGCCGGTTCCACTCGCAAGGCCTTCTCTCTGTGGTGCCAATCAGCTCGCAGCCTGATTCAGTTCAGCCAGCCAATCACGGAGACTCAGAGCTGCCGTACTTGATCCTCTTGCCAGTCTCTCGAGTATTCCGTTTTAAACTTTCACAAGACTTGAACTGAGCTTGAACCGGGGCATAATTCTGCCTCATATCAGCTACAACTGGCTATGCGATTTGAACGATCTGTTCCGAACCCTAGTGAGCTGTCTCATTGAGTCTGACTGCATCTGCAGATATGTGCTAAGGCCAAGTGACAGGTCTGAATCGCTCTCTATGTGGGAAATAACTCTAGTAAAAATGCGGTCATGCTAGACTTTAGATAAACGGTCTACTTTTATTTGGAAAATAGGCTTTTTGTTTTTAATTCATTTAGCTGATCTCCTGGTCTTGTTGGAACATGTTTAGCTTAGCTTAGCATAGATAATTGAATTAGATTAGACCATTAGCATCTCACTCAAAAATGACCAAAGAGTTAAACCATGTACTAAGACAGATGAAAAATAAAAAGTTGCTATTGTTAGGCTATGTTTTAGAACAGCGTCACAGTGGCACAGTGGGTAGCACATCCACCTTACAGCAAGAAGTTCACTGGTTTGAGTCTCGGCTGGGTCAGTTGGCATTTCTGTGTGGAGTTTGCATGTTCTCCCGGTGTTCGCATGGGTTTCCTCTAGGTGCTTCGGTTTCCCCCACAGACCAAAGACATGTGCTATAGATGAATTGGGTAAGCTAAATTGGCCATAGTGTATGTGTGTGAATGAGTGTGTATGGATGTTTCCCAGTGATGGGTTGCAGCTGGAAGGGCATCCGGTGCCTAAAACATATGCTGGACAAGCTGGTGGCTCATTCCGCTGTGGCGACCCCAGATTAATAAAGGGACTAAGCCGAAAAGAAAATGAATGAATGAATGTCTAAGAACTATACACTGTCATGCCGGTGTAATAATCAAGAAACTTGATTACAGCCGTGTATATATTTGGTGGGGCATGGTGCTGGGGACTATTTTTTTTGGCATTGAATAATATAATTGTGCCTGCTGTCTCCATTATATAGAACAACAATTATTTATTATTTGAAAATAATAGTATAGCTCCAATTAGGGCTAGTACGATAAACGATAATTTATCGAATTGCGATGAAATTTATGTCAAAAACAATGATAAGCTATGGACTTTTTTACTTTATATCAATCTGAGAGACAATCACACAGCAGAAATGTGCAACAATGGGAATCTAAAAGTGTGTTGATATTAGAGTTGTATTGAATTTTAGGCCACTGAAAATTTATCGGCCGAAAATATGCTATTTAATGAACCCTCTAATTTTCATGGCTTCAGCCATTGTTGCGGTACTCTTTTAAATCTGAAAGTATTAACAACTCATATTGAAATATATATCGCTATTGTCCAATATAGAAAATAATTATTAAGATTGCATTTTTTGAACGATTGTAAGATCATCCACCCCTAGTTTCAATCCTCATCGGTCTAGAAAATAGCAACATTTCAGTTTCCGTAGTACGTACGTTATTAAACTATTGAAGAGTCAAGCTTTAAATTGGAAACTTATCAAAACTTGTTGGTCATTTTTGAGTGAGTTGCTCAGGGTATAATCCTATTCAACGATCTATGCTAAGCTAGGCTAATAGTGCCCCTCCCAGACCTGGAGATTGGCTGAATGGTATCAAAAATTGTAATAAATAAATGAATAAATTAAAAAAAAATGTAAATATATATATATATATATATATATATATATATATATATATATATATATATATATATATATATATATATATATATATATATATATATATATATATATATACATCAGGAGTATAAACTGGCAAGACTTTTCATGTTGATGTTGCTGGAGTAACTCAGATATGAGATGTAAAGGTACTGTCCTCTTCTAGAAAAGGTGGCTGGCAGCATCAGTTTTATTTTATTTATTTATTTTTTTTTTTCTGGAGACTTTTAAAACATGATATAATAAACAAAATATGCATTATTTTAGCTAAACATTCAAACACATTTTGATAACTACATTTCATTTTAGATCTTGGAAAAAGGGCATACTAGGACTCCATTAAATTCAACATGAACTAGTCCACCATGTATTATTGTGTTTAATAGATGTCTGATAGACATATAAACATATGTTTGGCTAAAGCAAGGCTAATTTTGGGCTGTCGGTGATATTTATTTGATGCTCAAGAACAGCCTGACATTAGATTAATCATCAAATATACAAATTAGACAGACTTCACATGTCTAGTCATTCTTTACTGTGTATTTGATGACTAGTCTAGTGTTGGGCTATTCTTAGATTTTCACTGACAGCACACATTTAGCCTTGTTTTACCCAAGACATCTATGTTTAGATGTCTGTTAGACTTCTTTAAGCACAAAAAAAGCTTGCTGCGAGAATTTCCTACCAAAGTTTTTCGTTAGGATTGTGAAACAGTTCAAAATATCAAGCTAAAAATCAACACCATTACAAAGCAGAAACACAATTTCAGATTTTGATTAACTAAGAACTGGAATAAGTTTGCACAGATTTATTGTTCACCTCAAGAATAGCAATGTGTGTTAACAAAGAAAAAAAAACTGACATTTGATTCCATGACGACTTTAAACACTGTTGGAGCAGGAAGCTAGGACAGTGCATATGAAAAGGCTAATTTATTTTTAAATAGCCAGTAGCCTTGACAATAAATTACGCTCACGAGCAGTTTGCTACTTGCTATTGTAACTCAATGGCTGGTGCTTTTATAAGAGGTGGTGTGGGGAATGGGTATATGCAGAATTTTACCCCAAAAATATACACTGCCATTCAAAAGAGTCAGTATTTATATTTTATGTATATTTATATGGCAAATAACGTTGTTTTAAAGCAAGTTTACAGTATGATATCACAAATACACATGTCAAATAATAGATATACAGTTGAAGTCAGAATTATTAGCCCCCCTTTGCATTTTTGTTTCTTTTTTAAACATCTCCCAAATGATGTTTAACAGAGCAAAAACATTTTCACAGTATGTCTGATAATATTTTTTTCTTCTGGAAAAAGTTTTATTTGTTTTATTTTGGCTAGAATAAAAGCATTTTTTTTTTTTTACATTTTAAGGTCAAAATTATTAGCCCCTTTAAGCTATATTTTTGTTTTTCGATAGTCTACAGAACAAACTATTGTTATACAATAACTTGCCTAATTACCCTAACCTGCCTAGTTAACCTAATTAACCTAGTTAAGCTTTTAAATGTCACTTTAAGCTGTATAAAAGTGTCTTGAAAAATATCTAGTCAAATATACTGTCATCATGGCAAAGATAAAATAAATCAGTTATTAGAAATTAGTTATTAAAACTATTATGTTTAGAAATGTGTTGAAAAAATGTCTCCGTTAAACAGAAATTGGGGAAAAAATAAACAGGGGGGCTAATAATTCTGACTTCAACTGTATATTCAGTTCAGTTTACTGTAACTTGTTTATTCATCAAACAATTTTAAGGAAAAATCTAATGTATTATGTTGTCTACCAAAAAATCTATCAACACATCTGTTTTTAATATTGATAATCATAATAGCTTGTATATACCTGTAATTATTATAATTAGTTAAATAATGTTACACCGAAAACCGCACAAATGATTATATGAATAAATTCCATTAAATTTCCAATTGTAATGCTATTGCAATATTAACTAGAGCTTAAAGTTTGATGAAAAATGTTGATGTTGGCAGGAGGCACAGTGGTTGCTAAGTGGTTGCTAGGCAGTTGTTAAAATGTTTATGACATTGCTAGGTGGTTGCTAAGCAGTTGCTAAAGGGCAATGCTGGTGTACATGTTTGATCAAATGCTAATACTTAGTAGACATTTCTAGCATATGTTATTACGCTTGGATAATCATTAAAAGCATGTAGCTAATTGTATTAGTACTTGGCTTATCATTGTTACCATGCACAATACACAGAAAGTCCCATTTGCTAGTATGTGTCAAACGAGCCAATACCCAGGTCTCTACGATTTTATGATGTAGAGATATTGCTGTTTTTAAATGGTTGCTAGGTTAGCCTGTTTTATTGCTATGGGGACAATTGACAGCTTAGTGATGATACATCAAAGCCTCTTGACAATATGAGTGATATAAATCAACCCCGATTTCTCTGACAGTCTCTATGACAGTCGAAAACTGGACTTGGACTTTATGTAGAAATGGCTTGCCATATTTTATTGAAAATATAATGCTTAATATGTGTGAAAGTGATACATGCAAAAAATGACTTGCAATATTAGGGAAAAAAAAGACTTTTTTGCCATATCAGTAAAAAATATGGAATTTAAGTCATGGAGTTTATGGCTTGCCATATTTTGAGAAAAATAATGCTTAAATATTGTTTACTGGAAAACTCTAAGTCTGATAAACCTGAAAAGATATAGCTACAAAATCCAATGAAGAACATAATTTTGGCCAAATTTGGGGCTTGTATAATTTTTTATATGCCCAGATTACAAATGTAATATTTAACTTTTTTTTTCTTTTAAAAAACAATAAGTTTGATTGGCATGAAGAGATATACCATCAATCTTGAATGCAGAAAGCACATTTTGACCAAATTTGGGCCTTGTAGCATGAACGGCCTAGGAGGAGATTCATTTGTTTAAGAGGACATAGTATAACAGTATGTTGGCTTTCTCAAGTCAACATAATAATTTGCTGTATTTTTGATTTACAATTAAAATAACTGAACTGACCCCAAACTTTTGAGTCAACTAACTAGTAAACTGAAGCTAACAAACCTAGAATAAAAGCCATAAAAGTTCATTTTTAAGTATGCTAAATTATTTCAGACTCCTCAGTGAATACAGTCAAAAGATTGTAATGTCAAACTCCAGGGCTTCATTTTTTAAATAATTTATATATCACAAAATAATTTTTCAATTTAAAATCTTGTCTACTTTCACTTTACCATTCAACTTTGAAGTTTGTATTCCGTGTATTGAGCCAAGAGTTCATTTTATGACTTTATATCCTCTATTGGTTAAACACTTTTTTAGTATATTAATTCAATGATCAGAGTTCAGAAATCTTGAACTTTGGTTTTCAGTGAATCTCCTTTGCATTGAATTATATTCCCACTCACCCACATGTGAATCAGTATGAATGGAAATGAACATGAAGTCCAGTGAGGCCACAAAGTAACACTCACTCACACTTATCAATGCAGATATCACTTACACATTCACAGTTTAAAGTGACATTTGACACAAAAATGAAAATCTACTCGCTTATTTCAACTTAAGTTCCTTTCAATCTGAATGAGAATATGGTTTAAAACCTGTATGAGTTTCATTTGTACACAGACATACAATGTTTTGAAGAATGTTGCTTACCAGACAGTTAACAGTGGCCACTGACATATAATAATAATAATAATAATAATAATAATAATAATAATAATAATAATAATAATAATAATTATTATTATTATTATTATTATTATTATTATTATTATTATTATTAAAATACAAATTTGTTTACTAGTTTGTCAGTACACTATTTTCATTACAGGTTGAACAAATTATGATAGAATGTTATTTTTTGAATTAGCAATGCCCTGAACCAAGTCAAATGTTAGCATTACTGCTAAGCTAATAGCACATTACTCCAGTGAACAAAACAAATACACATTTTGAACACTTTATAGTTGTGAATGAAATGTAACAATCTGTATTACGTGTCTCTTACTGGTCAGTTGTGACATTCTAAAGACAAATGTTGGATTATTAGTGAATGGAAGTGAAACAAAGTGAATTATTGGCACTTTTCTTAGTCAGCAGTGCTAGCTTTATGTTTCTTGTAGGACTTCACAGTCAATATTTTATATTTGCTAAGCATTTAAAATGCTAAGTAGTATTGTAATATGCTGAACAATGTACAGGGCACTGGACATTATTATTAAACAAACCCTTGCAAAGATGTTAATTTATTAGAACTCATTTCAGAATTGTGATTTTTCAATAAATATTAATTGTTTAAAAATAAGTATAGTTGTTTAAATATGAATACAACTTGGATGGGAGACCACATGGAGAAGCTAGGTTGCTGCTGGAAGTGATGTTAGTTAGACCAGCAGGGGGTGCTCAACTTGTGGGCTGTGTGGGTCCTAACGCCCCTGTATATTGATGGGGACTCTATACTGCTCAGTGAGCACCGTCTTACGGATAAGACGGTAAACCGCGGTCTTGACTGTCTGTGGTTGTTCAAAATCCCAGGACATTCTTTGAAAAAAAGAGTAGGGGTCTAAGCCCGACATCCTGGCCAAATTTACCCCCTGGCTTCTGTCCATCATGGCCTCCTAACCATCCCCAAATCATAATTGGCTTCATCACCGATCAGCTGGTGTGTGGTCTGATGCAATATGGCTGCCGTCGTGTCATCCAGGTGGATGCTGAACACAGGTGGTGGATGAGGAGATCCCCTCCGAAAATATGTAAAGCGCTGTGATTGTCCAGCAAAAGAGAATGAATTATTTAAATCTTTTTGGTTTTTTTTTTCTTGAGGTTCTTTCAAACTATTTGTGATCACGCACAAGTCCTGGTCTAGCTTCTGCAATGATTTAGCTGTGATTCCTGGAAATTTTGTTTCCCACTTGAACCTTCCTTTAATAGTGAACGGAGATAGACTTTCCAGTATGACTCATGACACTGGATTTCTTAATTGTTGTCCTGGTGTTGGCATTTTCAGTGTTTCTGTATTTGTGCAAGTGAAATAGCCATTCCCCATACTGTGAAGCTTAGAAACCTTTTGCAGCACATCACAGCTGTTGTTTGGTCTTTCCTAATGAGATGAATGAATAAGTAAGGTTTATAAGTTTCCTCATGTTTATACCCTTATGTGAAACTGGAGGTCATGGTTGAAGTTTCATTTCATTTAAACACACACACACACAAATTGAGAAACACGATTCTGCTCAAAGGGTGGCATGGTGACTCAGTGGTTAGCACTGTTGCTTGACAGCAAGAAGGTTGCTGGTTCAAGCCCCATCTGGGCCAGTTGGCATTTTTGTGTAGAGTTTGTATGTTCTCCACATGTTCATGTGGGTTTCTTCTGGGTGCTCCTATTTACCCCACAGTCCAACGACATGCACTATAGGTAAATTGAATAAGCTAAATTGGCCGTGTATGTGTGTATGTGTGTTTCCAGTGATGGGTTGCGACTGGAAAGGCAACATATGCTGGATAAGGTATAAGGGGCCGTGGTGACCCCTGATAAAATAAAGGGACTATAAGGAAATTTCATGAAATGAATGAATCCTGCTCAATTGAATTCACAAGGGTGACAGTAATTTTGGCATACGATTATTTAGCAATTATTTGGCACAAAATTATTTTTTTTTTTTTTTTTTCAGGTCGTTTGGTTAATATTTTGTGCAAAAGATTAATAAATATTTTTTTTACAGCGTTTTCTGCTCATATTTGCCATATTGTCTGTTCATAAGAGTTCTAATATTAGTGTACGGCATTGTTAATACATACATTTTTCTAAATGTGACTGTGGACCAAGAAACCAGTCTAATGTTGCATGGTTATATTCTCTTCAATAGCCAAAAATACATTGCATACACTGTAAAATAATCTAAAAAAGCTCTACAGCATGTTGCGTTACAAAATTTTACCTGAAAAAAGTCTTGTTGTCGATCCCAGTTGTAAGAGCAACGCAAAACAACTTGACTTCTAGTTGATCGTATGGAAAAGTGGCAGAAGGTAGATTTTTTCCGATGAATCATCTGTTAAACTGCATCCCACTCATCACAAATATCGGAACCTGCATGGACCCAAGGTTCTCACAGAAATCAGTAAAGTTTGATGAAGGAAAAATCATGGTTTGAAGTTACATTCAGTGTCAAGGCGTGCGAGAGATCTGCAGAGTGGAATGGCAACAGCCTGAGGTATCAAGACATTTGTGCTGCCCATTACATTACAATCCACAGGAGAGGACAAATTCATCAGCAGGATAGTACTACATCTCATACTTCAGCAAAGAAGGTCAAGGTGCTCCAGGATTGGCCAGCCCAGTCATCAGATATGAACATTATTGAGCGTGTCTGGGGTAAGATGGAGGAGGCATTGAAGATGAATCCAAAGAATCTTGATGAACTCTGGGAGTCCACAAGAACACTTTTTTTGTCATTCCAGATTACTTTATTTGAGAAGTTATTTGAGTCATTGCAGAGATGTATGGATGCAATCCTCCAAGCTCATGGGAGTCATACACAATATTAATTTCTTTGCCTCTTATTTAAGCCACTTCTGATACCAAATGATCATCTTATTAAGTTATCAACAATCAAGTCATTATTTGATGATCCTAAAACTTGGATAGGCGACAAGACTTTTATCAGGTAGTGTATGTCATTTTTATTTTATTCCAAATATCTTTAGAATATTAAGATATTTTGTAAATGTCCTAGTGTAAATGTATCAAAAACACACTTTTTAGTAATATGCAATGCTACTCACTTGATTTGGAAAGCTTTAAATGTGATTTTCTCAATATATTACCCTCAGATCTTTGCAAATCTATCAATTCCTAATAAGCTAAATGTTAATTGAAAGCTTATTTATCCAGCTTTCTGATCATATATAAATCTTAATATTCAAGTTGACACTTACTGTAGGTCCCAGCATAACAAATGCTTAAAAATCTAAATAGGCAGCTCACCTAGGTTTTGGAACAGAGCAAATCTGCCACTCCCAGCCCTTTACATGTGCATTTTCTGACTGCACCTTTCAGAAACACATACGTCCCTCGTTCTGTCTCTGTTTTCTTGTGGGAATGAGTACTAAACCTGTTGTGAGACCTGCACCTCAGTGTGAATCTTCCACTCGGCTGACGCTCACATCGGTTTACACATCTGCCATGTCAGCCCTCCATTTTGTTTCCTCCCCATGGTGCTGCTGGCGAGTGTTGTGAAAGTCCTGGCCTACATTTCAGAGTGTTTTTTTTTTTTTTTTTTTTTTACCTGTGATCATGCCACAGCGGATGGCCCATTCCCTTCCCTCTCACTGCTTTATCTGTCCTCTCGCTCTGCTGCTAATTATTTTCTCTATCCTCTATCTATTTCATTAACTGTTAACTATTATTTTCATTAACAACATTGTCTTGACCACTCACCCGACTGGTTTTTGTTTATTTACACTCGTTGGTTTAAGGATCGATTAATTGTCTGATTATGGAATCTTGAGAAGTGCCTCGGTCCTGTTGTGCTCAGGAGGTTGTGTTTGTTTGAGACACACACACATGCACACACACACACAAACATACACGTCCTTTTTTTATTCTTCATGTAAAACCCTAATGGCGACCACAGCTTGCAATGCCTGCTATATATTATTTTTTATCATTTTAATATTGCCACAGAGGCGACACGGTAGCTCAGTGGCTAGCACTGTCACCTCACAGCAAGAAGGTTGCTGGTTCGAATCCCAGCTGGGTCAATTGGCATATCTGTGTGAAGTTTGCATGTTCTTCCAGTGTTCGTTTGGGTTTCCTCCAGGTGCTCCAGTTTCCCCCACAAGTCCAAAGACATGCGCTATAGGTGAATTGGTTAAGCTAAATTGTCCATAGTGTATGTCCTGGTCCTCAAGGTTGGGGGTTGAGTGTTGGGCTACCGACCCACCTCGTAAAAATTTGATATTACGAAACACCAAAATGGTGTGGCCAAATATCAACTTTGATATAAACGGCCATGGGAGTAAGTAAGAAATATTGCTACATAGACTTTTTATCACTATAAGTGTTGAATGTACATAAAAAAAGAGTATTACTCTGACAAGGCTTTTTTTACTCAAGACACCGTAACTTCAGATTGATGTTAAGAATAAGCAATTAATTGTTTTCTGCATTATATGATTGTTTCTAATGTTATGCTGGGTTCGCATCAAATTAAATGTAAGTAGTCATAACCGAATAGATAATATACAAAGTCAATTGCAAACTCTTGAATAGAGGCAAATTTACACTGAACAGCATGAATGACACAGAATGTATTGGCCGTTAACATGCCAAAGTTGCTTCAACCGCACTGTAAAAAAAAAGAAATAAATAAACTATGGTTACACTTTATAATAACTACACACTATGAATCATTTATTAAGCATTATCAAATAGTTAATTCATTAGCTGTTAAGCATTAACTTTACATTAATAGATGTTAGTAAACAGTTTATAAATGCAGCTACTCATGCTGTCTTCTTGACTTATAAGCACGTGTATAATGTGTTTAATAATTGTGTTTTTATGCTTTATTACATATTAATTGTTTATTACTAAATTCAGTATTGTTTTATTTACAAACCTTTATTAAGGTAATTATTATGACTATTATGAGTCATGTATAAAAAAGATAAACAAATTGCAGGTCAGAATAATTACAATATGGCAATGAAAAAAGTCAAATAAACAGTGCTTAATGGTTTTGTGTACAGTCAGTCAGTATTAAGGTACATAAATCGAATTATGAAATGGAAAATGAAATGGAAAAAAGCACTGTATAGTTTTCACTGTATTAATAATTCAATAAATGTTGTACGTTATTACTTATGTAAATGCCAAATTTGAAATGCCTTTAAAACACATGCAAATAATAAATAAGTTTCACTGTAATGCTTATACTTTGCAATGGCTCCAAAAATGTCATTTATTCTCAACATTGCATGTCCTGCGATGTGACTACTGCTGACGCACACATTGCGATATCAACACTGAAATGATATATTGTGCAGCCCCAACATGCTGTCTCGCTTCTAGCGTGAACCCAGCATTAGATGTTCCACGATTCTTATCACACCATACGTCATAATTATTATTGTCAGTAAATATTGATAAATTTGTCCAGTATCATCACTGCATGTTAAGAGAGTATGCAAGGTTGAAAACGAAAGATTAAAGCGAGCGCGCATTCAAAAGATTTTCGAAATACGGATGTCCCAATTAGGTTTTTTGGCCCTCGAGTCCGAGTCATTTGATTTTGAGTATCTACCGATACAGAAACCCGATTCGATACTTCTATAATATTTTTTTTAAATAAAGAAGCGCGAAGAAATGGATCCAGGATGTTCTTTATTTTTTTTTAAACATTCAACAACTCTGTTAACAATAAGATAACTTATGTGAGGTAGCTTGAACATTCAATTAATACATAACATCAATTCTTCACTTTTGGACTATAGCACAGCAGTTAATATAAAAAAATCGAAAATAAAAACAAATAGCACCTCAACTTAAAATACCTGGCAGGCAATCCCAAGTTTACATATCTCACAGTTTGCAATGGCAATGTTGTCATCATCAACTTTATAATACCTCCAGACCACAGACATACCTGCACTTTCTGCTTCAAGCTGCTTCCGTGTTCTGCTTTGCTGGCATTTAACCAACAGCTTCTCTGCAACGAAGTGATGTCAAGCCGAACGCATTGCTGTTTCTGTGTGAAGACAAGAAAAAAGTCTAACTCTGTGCCACTTTTAACTATTGTTAAAAAATAATAACAATATATATAGATACATAAATATTCAATGCGGAACGGGATGTAACATCTGATTCCAGTCGAGTCTTAAACCGCGTGATCAGGCCCGATCTGATCTAGACATCCCTAATTTGAAATTGATATCACCAATCCACCTTTTTCCTAGCAGGCCCTATGTGTTTTGAATTATGGGAGGCACTTTTGGCTGAAAAAAAAATTCCAATCATAAAGACAGATAGGTTGTGTTATAGATACTCCTTATCTGTCAGATTGACTGAATGAACAGTAGATTTTCTTTCATGTTCTGCTTTCAGATGTCAGGAGAATAACGTAAAGCTTTGTATTTTATTGTGACATGGTTTAACAAGAATATCTATTGCATGAGCTATTTTCGGCCTACTGCTTTCTTTTCTAGTTGATCATCTTCTCTCTTTTTTCCCCTTTACGTTCCACTGTGACAATATAAAAAGACAACATCTACTGCGCATTTGTGGTTTGCTCGCCTGATTAAATGTACAGTATCCTATGAAATGTCCAATGAATAATTTACTGGAATCGCTTGGTGTTTCACCCCAAATCCTTATGTCGTTTTTTCGTTTTTGTTTTCACACAGACACTTTAAAACGTTCATTTAATCTCCATTAGCAGTGTGACTTTAGCGTATTGTTTTAATGCATTTATGTCTGTTTTCAAAATCACAGCAATCGCTCAATACAGTTTTCAGACATGCATTACTGCTACTAGGTGTATTAGCTTGTCCATACATGCAAAAACGGGAAGATTTTGGGGTACTTTATTGTAGTCAAAGTAATGTATTACTTATGGTAGATATTTAATTGTCTTTTTAATGTTCAATGGTTAAGCATAATTTCATGCATAAGTGTATACAGTTGAAGTCAGAATTATTAGCTCCCCTGAATTATTGGCCCCCTGTTTATTTTTTTTCTTCCCAATTTCTGTTTAACGGAGAGAAGATTTTTTCGACACATTTCTATCGCACAAACTATTTCTAATAGTTACTATTTCGACACAAACTATTTCTAATAGTTTTAGTAACTCATTTTTAATAACTGATTTATTTTATCTTTGCCATGATGACAGTACATAATATTTGACTAGATATTTTTCAAGACACTTCTAAACAGCTTAAAGTGACATTTAAAGGCTTAACTAGGTTATTTAGGTAGGGGGGTTAGGGTAATAAGGCAAGTTAATGTATAACGATGGTTTGTTCTGAAGACTATCAAAAAAAAGGAATTAGCTTAAAGGGGCTAATAATTTTGACCTTAAAATGGTTAATAAAAAAATTAAAACTGCTTTTAATCTAGCCAAAATAAAACGAATAAGACTTTCTCCAGAAAATATAAATAAAAAAAAAAATAAAAAAAAAAATATATATATACACACATATATAAAATATATATATTATATATACAAATATATATATATATATATATATATATATATATATATATATATATATATATATATATATATATATATATATATATATATATATATATATATATTACCAGACATACTGTGAACATTTTTTTGCTCTGTTAAACATTATTTGGGAAATATTTAAAACAGGAAAAGAAATTCAAAGGGGGCTAATAATTCTGACTTCAACTGTATATGTCCGAAATATTCTTTTATTTCAGCTCCATTTCAATTACCAAAATTACCAAAAGATTTGTTAGCTAAAGATAATTCTAGCTTCAACATGAAGAACATAATTATCATTTTGGCTAAACTATTCTCTTAAAACAGTACAAAATGTTAAGTTATTCACACAAATGCATATTGCTTGGCAGTGAGAGTGATAGGAGACAGTGTGTTATCATTTTGTGTGTGTGGTTAAAGCTAAAGAGGCGAATCGTGCACAGGTGGTCGCGAATTTCAATGAGGGTGTATTGTGATGTAATTCAGACCCAGATATATTCTTCTGGACAGACAATGCTGCTGGGAGAGCAGACCCAGGGGATAGAAAGTGATTGAGAAAGAGGAAACAGAAAAGAAAAATGTATCTGTTGTCTTTTTTTAGTCAATATGACAGACACACTAACCTCAAGGCCAACGAGAACAGGTTCTGAAGCTCCCAGAGTACATTTACACATACATTAATATGCCAATGACTGAAAATATCAGCATATTAAAATAACCCACCAAGGTTTACATGCAAACCAATAACCCGTCAATGCAGGTAAACAGTGTTTGCGTAACATTATAACCCAGTGGGCACCTTGATGTCAAAACAACATCAAATTGACATCAAGAATGAAGTAAAAAAAAACCTAATCAATTCAATGTCAAAATGTTGACGTCTATTAGATATTCACACATTGATGCCCTTTTGACTGGCAAAATAATAAAAAAAAATGTTAGAATTCACTTCAAGTTTACTTGTATAGCACTTTTCACAATAAATATTGTTGCAACATAGGCTCATTCTGAAAACGTAGCCCTATTTACACTTCTGGAGATTGCAAATTATGTAGCCAGAAGTACGTATGGCTGCATTTCGTCTTCAAAACGAATGCTACAGGGTGGTATCATTGCGTTTCTTTTTGCGCTTACCAGCTGACTGCTTACCTCCTCGTGTGGACGGATGTCCCGCTGTTACCAGTTCATCCAGTTAGCCCGCTATGTATGTCGTCAGACTTGAGACGCAGAGAGGAGTGGACCACGATTCTAGAAAGCGGGTAAGACAAAAACAGATGCCAAAAAATAAAATCAACAAGTAAACAACAAGGTGAGAATGTGGTAAAATCTGAAAACAAGATAAAAATCAGGCAAGGGCTTTTTTATTTCTGGATTGCTTTTTAAAACTGTCGGTTGGGTTTAAAAAAGTGGGTGGGCAAGTCAATTTATGCTTTTGAAAACACTATTGGTTGGGTCAGTCATTTAATGAACAGCAGCCTCTGGTAGATTTATGCGAGATGAGCAGGCATAAATGGCACTCGCAAGAGAAATTTGAGATCTCAAAAAGAATACACAACGGCCTCTGGTAGATTCGCGAAAACAAAAACAGCAAAAAAAAATGTAGCTCTTGGGATGTATTTGGGACTCTCCAGAAATGCATAAATCGTTATGTTTTCAGAATGAGCCTGAGTTGTTATTGTTTAAAGCAGCTTTACAAAAGGTGCACATTATTTTAGATTATTAAGTTATTAGTGAGGGCGACATGGTGGCACAGTGGGTAGCACAATCGCCTCACAGCAAGAAGGTCACTGGTTCGAGCCTCGGTTGAGTCAGTTGGCATTTCTGTGTGGAGTTTGCATGTTCTCACTGTGTTTTGAGATCTGTGTGTGATTGAGTGTGTATGGGTGCTTCTCAGTGATGGGTGGCAGCTGAAAGGGCATCCGCTGCGTAAAACATATGCTGGATAAGTTGGAAGTTCATTCCACTGTGGCAACTGAAGATTAATAAAGGGACTAAGCCGAAAACAAAATTAATGAAAAATTGATCAGTTACCATAACTTTATTAGTTGCTACATACTTTAACTATTTAACTAGGAACTTGTAGCTTTTAATAGTTAAAGTAATTTTATATACGCATAATTAATTTGAAGTTATATAGTATATAGGTGACATCATTGCGTGCATTATAATATGAGAAAGTTTTATTATTCTGATAGCTACGGTGGCTGAGAGAGCTTAACGCACTGCAATTTAGGAAAGCACATGCACTTACAAAAAACACCAGCAAATAAAGAAACGATCTTCATCAATTTGACAGCACACGTGTTGCAAATTCTCACAACACAAACGACCAAAGAAACACACAGCAAATTGGACATAACACTTGCATATATCCATGTAACACAACGGAAATGTTTCTAGGGGACCCAAAAACATGGCGGACCCTGCTGTAATCAAGATATTAACATCAACGAAAAACAACTCACTTTTCAAAGACCACCAATCACTTCAATGAGCAAAAGTCACGGCATAATAACACATCCATATCTCAGCAGGGTCCATCATGTTTTTGGGTCCCCTTGAAACATTTCCGTTGTGTTACGTGGATATTTGCAAATGTTGTGACCAATTTGCAGCATGTTTCTTCAGTGGTTTGTGTTGTGACCAATTTGCAACACGTGTGCTGTCAAATTGATGAAGATCGTTTCTTTATTTGCTGGTGTTTTTTGTAATTGCATTTGTTTTCTTAAATTGGAGCGTGTTAAGTTTTCTAGGCCACCGTAGATAGCTTTGTTTTCAAATTACAAATTTACACTGAGATTGTATACCTGCTATACATGCCAAAATGACATCAAATACACGTGAAACATTGGCATCCAAAACCAGATAAAAAAATTTATTACAGGACTGTCCTTTGATAAATTTTTTTAACATGCTTTTTAATGCCAGGCTAATGCTGCGGTCACACCAGAGTTTGTGTGTGCGAAATTCTGTTCTACATCGCTGCGAAAAGGGGCGGGATTAAACAAGATGATTAGACATTTAATAAAAGCGATTGGTCATGTGATGCGATTTCGCAGGTCAGAGTTCACCAAGCTTAAACTTTCCCAAGCGTAAACTTTCCCAAGCATAAACTTGTCGTATGAGCTTGCGTTTCTGGTCTGACGCATTTGCGTGCATATGAATGGAAATCTATGAGGCGAAAAGTGCAGTGTGACGGCGGCTTTAGATGTCAATTTGATGTTATTTTGAAATCAAGGTAAGCATTTGGAGAAACCCCGCCCCCCATGAGTTTGAAGCACTTTGGGTGCATGGCCCTACACGATAAATGTGCAATATAAATACACATTACATTATATTTGACATTAAATCGATTAGCGTTTTTACATCTTTTTAATTGTTTGTGTTGTCATTTTAGCATCAACGTGCCTTCTCGGTAATGAATTTGTTTATTTGATGGTATATGTCAAAACTTAATAATTCAAATATCTACCTTCAGGTACTGTGGCGCGGTGGCTCAGTGGTTAGCACTGTCACCTCACAGCAAGAAGGTTCGAGTCTCGGCTGGGCCAGTTGGCATTTCTTTGTGGCATGTTCTCCCCATGTTTGCGTTGTACTCTGGGTGCTCCGGTTTCCCCCTCAGTCCAAAGACATGCGCTATAGTTGAATTGGGTAAACAAAATTGGCTGTAGTGTGGGAGTGTGTGTGAAATGAATGATTATGTATGGGTGTTTCCCAGTACTGGGTTGTGGCTGGAAGGGCATCCGCTGTGTAAAACATATGCAGGAATAGTTGGCGGTTCTGATAGTTGGCGGACCCCTGATAAATAAGGGATTAAGCTGAAGGAAGATGAATGAGTGAACTTTAAGTATTTAAATCGCTATGTTGGATGTCATGTTTAATAAATCAATCAAAACTGAACCGCTTATAAGATTAGAGCAGTGCATTTTCACTGTAGCTCTTCTACTTGTGCTTCATGAGATGCAAACACATTGTGATAATTAGTTTGGTCAATAAAGTGATATATTTCTAGATGTATACTGGGATGATATTTAAAGAGATAGAGTATCCCAAAAAGGGAAACCTTCTCACGATTTACTCACATTCAGGTGGTTTTAAAATTGTATGGCTTTCCTTCCTCTGTTGAACAAAAAACAAGATATTCTGGAGAATGTTTGGAAAAAGCTGACATTGACACAATAGGAAAAATAATTAAATCAATCAATAAATCAATCAATAAATCAATCAATCAAATCAATCAATCAATCAATCAATCAATCAATCAATCAATCAATCAATCAATCATTCATTCAATCAATCAATCAATCAATCATCCAACCAACTAACCAACCGACCAACAAATCCATCAACAGTTTTTTTCTTCAGTAATTCAGGAAACAGAAAAAAGAAACTCAAACATGTTTGAAACAAGTGAAGGACGAGTCATTGATGACAGAATGTTTAGTTTTGGGTGAACTATTCCTTTGATTCAAAGCTTTTGCTCCAACCTGATGTGCTTAATCTGCAGTAAGTAGAGAATCTAGCATAATCGATTTGGAAATGTGCATGTAAGCGCATTCATAGATTCACACTCACATCCACATACTAGGCTGCACTTTTTGATGAAAATGTATAAAATTGGCAAAAAAATATGATAAATCATCTTAGAATAGACTACAAGAGTCTTGTTTAGAGGGCTTGAAAGAGCCTAGAGACTTTTTCATATTATCATTGTATTTCAAAGAGTATTTTTGCCATCAGTTACTGTCATCATTCACTGTGATTTACTCCCCCTCATATCTTATTCTAAACCCTTATAATATGGAACACAAAAGCAAAATACTTTCAAGGACAGAAAAAAAAGAACCCCATTAGATTTCATTGTATGGCCAAAAAGACACTGACATTATTCAGAATATCTTTGGTGTGAGTGTGTGTGAGGGTTGTGTGTATTCTAAGAAAGGAATGGGAATGTTGGGTTAGGCCTGCATATTTGACAGAGGGTGATTTCTGAATCACAATGGGAGTTGGGACACACTAAATTATTTATCTGATTTATCTCATATAGTGTGCCAAAAAGGATGACAACCAATGCCACTTCTGCGAAGCTTTACTTTATATCCTGACAGAAAGGCTAGCAGATTTATTAATAGCTGGGTTTTCTTGAGCATGTGTAAATGGACATTTCGGAGATTTTGAATAAACAAAAAAATCTAATAAAATCTCTTAATCCTCAAAAAAAAAAAAAAAAAAAATTATGCTTGTTTGAGGTGGTTTTGGGTTTGATATAATGGGAGATGAAAACACATTTACTGAAGAAGAAAAAAAGGATACTCCCAATAAGGGGCGTTGCTAGACATAAAGCTCTTGTGGGGCACGCACCCCCTTCCCCCCACCCTCCCTTTATAATATATATATATATATATATATATATATATATATATATATATATATATATATATATATATATATATATATATATATATATTATAAATACAAAACTAATATTTATTATAAATAAAAGTATTATTGTTATTGTACAATTATTATTCTAAATAATCTTAAATGTAACTGGAAAGCAATGTTATGACACAAATGGAGTAATATGCTAAGATTAAGAAATATTTTGCATGAATATTAATTTTATTTGTATGAAATTCTATAGACAATTCAATACAATACAAAAAATATGTTTTATGGAATTATCTGTTGTCTTAGACTTGACACATGGCAGAGAATTCGATTTATTAAGTCTTACCTGCCTGACTCGACATCCCTCATTTTTGCTTCATACAAAAAATCAGGAGGCATGCTTAGTAAGATTACCATTATATTATTAAACATTAGTTTTGTCGACTTGCAAAACAAAAAAAGGCTGTTAGACCAGTTTTTCAATGCATGAGCGGCGCATGAGCTGCAAGTGTTTTGGCGTGCGTGTTAACTACCGGGATTCACACCTGGAGAAGAGCAGCGCATGCGAGAGGTGCGCGGGTTCTCTGCGCACACGCAGAGATGCGTCGGTTTGCTTTTTGATTAAACACATTGCTTTCACCAGCAATGGTTTAGTTACACATAGAGAATAACATCTTTATTTCAGTATCACCACTCTTAATAAATACACTTGCATATGAAGTAAATCATATCTCAAAGCATTTACTGGGGCACTGGTGATTTTTACTGGGGCACGTGCTTCAGTAAATAGGGTCTAGCGACGCCTCTGCTCCCACATGACTATTAAAAGAGACTATAGAATACACAAGATGTGTCACTTGAATATTTTGGAATAGGGAAAAGTCACAGTCAATAAGGCGAATGAAGCCCTGCCAGCTAGTACAGGAGCCTATCATTGACCGCTATAGACTGACGATTCACCATGGAAGAAGCTCCGACCAGATGTGTACTTTTACAACAGTTTGGTTCTCAACATGCACACTGGAATCTCAGCGAATACTTGCTTCACAGACATAAAATATATATCCACTTAATGCTTGACATCTGTACTTTTAAATGAACCAACTATACTTGAAAACAAAACTTTTCTGATTTTGTATTCTGTATGAAAAGAACGTGAGGTACAATCTATCCAGTCAAACGCACATTACATGCAGCAACTACTCAAACACCCACAAACTTGTAAACTAAGAGTCGCTGTTATTTCTGGAGGAGATTCGCCATCAAGACCAAATTATACATTACTTCAAAAGACCAGCGCAATCTCACGAAGCATTATCTAAAGGAAAATAATGTGTAGAATGGCCATGGATGAGGTTGGTGTCGTGATATCGTTCCTTTCGAGTGGGAATGCACAGTAGGATGGGCAACCTGCAGAAATTGAGATTTTGTTTGATTCAAACGTTTAGAAACAAAACTTAAGAGGCAGTTGTTGTTTAATTTTATTGGTGATTCTAAATATGTAATGTAATTATAAGCTTGGCAACCAGTTTTTGAGAATTTGATGTTTCCCCATTCAGACAGAATGCCCGATCATACTGCCCGAGAGGCATTTTAAAGATGGCTGCCGCGTAAAATGTCTCGCCTTAAAGGGACTTCGCATATAAGCTGTTTCCACTGATGGTGCTTTCTTTTGGTGTTGATTATTAGGTTATGAATACTACAGATAGCCGCTCTAACAACTTGAAGGAAATGCACCTAATTTGCATTTTTTTTTCTTTTTGAAAAAGAGTTGCTACACCCCGGCTGACGAAAAAAAAAAATTAAAAGAACAGATTTTTTTACAGTGTAGCTGGTGTTCGTTTTTTCTCTTGCATTTAGAAGCCTGGCACTAATGATTGATTGATAAGGAAGCAACATATAGCCCAACATGGCTCTTTTCAAAGAATTTGAAGCTAGCAATACTTAGACTTAGATTTTTTTATTTTATTTTATTTAATTTTTTTTTTGGCGGGACCTATCCATTTATGTAAACAATCACTCACTCAGAACAGCATGACACCTATTTAGTGAAGTGCTGACCTCCAGACTTTTGGCAGTAGCAGTGTAATATCTACAGGGTCAAAATGTACACATACAGCCTAATCCTATGATCAGCAAAAATAACTATTTTATTGTCAGAAAAGTGGCTAATTTGTACAAATTCATACGGTTTCATTTGTATAAAAAATCATATTTTTAAAAGGAGCTGTCCCTGCTGAAAAAAAAAAAACTGCTTAAAGCAGTCTAAGCTGGTTGGTTGGTTTTAACTGGTCGACCAGCCTGGTTTTAGCTGGTTTCCAGCCATGTCTTTGCAGGTCAGGCTGAAAAAATGACCTGCTAAAAACAGTTAAAACCAGCTTGACCAGCCTGGTTTAACCTGGACATAGCTGGATTTGACTGGGTTCCCAGTCTGGTTAGGCTGGTCAAGCTGGTTTTGACTGGTCAGCTCAGACCAGGCTGGAAATGGCCCAAAGCCCTCTAAAACTAGACTGATCAACCAGCTACAACCAGCCAACAATCCTAGGCTGGTTTAAGCTGTTTTATTCAGCAGGGAGAGCAAATGCCATTGGGGGATGAGCAAATTGTACTAAATTGTATGAATGAGATTGTACAAATTCAAGTGGGGGTTGTATGGGGTTGAAAATACCACTAGCACTTGTATGTCTATATATAGTATTTGCATCCCAATTCAAACTATTTCATTAGGATGAAGCATCTGTCCCCAAACTCCACCTCTAAACCCAACTGTCACTGTGGGAGGAGCAAATCTTACTTAAAATCTATGAATGGCATCGTACACATTAATAACATTAGCCACTAAATCAAAAACTTACAAATTGCTGTGAGATTTGCATTAGTATTTATGTTTGGGTACAGATAAATGCAAGTTTGTGTGTTCTTGAAGCATGTAGATGTTTGTTTGCTTTTGTTCTGTTTTTTTGAGATGGGTGTATCAGTGTTTACATGTACGTTGACTCCAGATAGCACAACCTGTTTCTGTTTTGCTGAAGGAGCACAATTTGTTTCTGTTTTGCTGCTAACCCTTTGCTGTCCAGGACACAACCTGGGAGCCTTTCTAGCCTTTATCAGATTAACTCAACCCTAATTCTCATTTCACAGGAATAACCTCTGACCCTTCGCCTTTTTTCATCCCTCCCTCTTTCTTTCTTTCTTTCTTTGCTTCCAAGCACACAGCAACACTTACCAACAACCTTTAACAGTCTTTCTCTATCGCACACAGATGCACAAAACAGCAGTATTTTGCACCTTCTGTCTACATCTGTTTCTCTCTCTCTCTCTCTCTCTCTCTCACACACACACACTGACTCTCAACACACACTCACTGACGTAATTAAGCACACAATGACCCATTCAGCTTTGAAGAGGATGCCCAGTACCACACATAGCTCTGCCCCCTGTTGGCAGCACTTTGTACCTGCCAGTAACAGGTGTAGGATTCAATTAAGCAGCATGTTCTCAGCAGTGAGGCCAGACAGTTAGATGCCACAGCGGGACGGCCTGGAGGAGCCCTGACTCTCTTGCACACACCTGACTGCACTCTCATTTCCCTTTTTCATCTGTAGATCTTTATTCATCTTCTTCAAATGTTGCTTATGAAGATTATGTATAATTATTTATGAGTTTAACCCTTGTGTGGTGTTGTTGGGGATGTTTTCATCAACTCTGGGATGATTTTGAGACTTAATTTGGCTACATTCTTCTTTGTGTTTCAACAAATGGAATGTTTTGTAGTGACAAATCTTATTTTGACACATATTTTGGGAAAATGCTGTAAGATTTAACTCAACTATACACTCTTGGCAAATTTACTAGCCTTGCATTATGTTAGTGGCTGTTTTTGCCCCATTGAGGTCTATTATAATCACATTTGTTGATTGCTAAGCTATGGCACCATATAATCATTCATTCTTTATTATTGGTGATTTTCCCTGTTGGGAAGAGCTGACCATCAGTAGCAGTGCAAAATAAGCTTAGTTTCTGGATTTTATATGGAGTATTGTGTGTGTAAGATAGAGTATTAGAGACATCCTTTGCGCGCTTACCTTAATATGTTTGAGAAAATCAAAATAAGCTCAGCTTTTAGAACATAGTAAACATAGTAAGCGTTTTTTCGTACACACACACACACACACACACACACACACACACACACACAATAATTTGCTGTTATATATAATACTTAGGTCACACTTTATTTTGATGGTCCGTTTGTTGAATTTAGTTACATTGTATTAACATGCCAACAAATTCTCATTAGATTATAAGTAGATGTTATGCTGTGTTCACACCAGACACAGCAAACGCAGGTAAATAGATGCGTAAACATTTTGAGTTTACTCACTTCATTCGCGCGTCAAATCCGCTTCATTCGCGCATCAAATTCACTTCATAACAGATGTGGATTCACGTGGTGGGCAGGGCTTCTGTCTGTCCGGTGACTGTAGCTTTATTGCTAAATGGCTAACATGGCTTTTATAGAGAGAATAACTATGTTTATGTGCTTTGTTATGCATAATTACGCCCCCACAAGAGCAAGCTGCTGATTGGTTAATGTGTTGCGAATGTCCACTGAAGTTCAGATTTTCGAACTAGATCGATTCGCACAAAACATGCGATATGCGCGTCAATCGTGTAAATTGCGCAAAATGCTCAACTCGAGTCACTTCATTCGCACAAATCGCATCATTCGTGCTGCCTCATTCTCACATATCGCACTGCAGGATGTCTATTCACGTCTTTGCATTGACTTAACATGTAAATCACTCGCGATTGACGCTTCCACATCTGCTGTGAACGAAGCATAAGGTTGGGGTTAGGGTTAAGGTTAGTGTAAATTGACATGTTCTTGCAAAGCTTCTTATAGTCAGTTAAATGTCTGTTGAAAGAGCAGTAGCAACAGATATTAAGCAGACAGTCTACTGATACTCAAATGGACCATCAAAATAAAGTGTTAACAATAGTTATAATTATACAGATGTTAACACTTCAATATGTTTCCTCTGCATTAAAGGCGCTTGCAGCTTTTGACCGCTGGGTGGCACTTTAACCATAGATTTCATCAGCTAAAAATTCATCTACATCAACACGCAATAAATTCATCAACATGCAATTTTCAGAATACTAGATAGGAAGGTACTGTATGTGTACCTTATGCATGTTACCGGCAACGTGTGGAATCTCTGTATCCTATAGAATGCCTAGGATATGTAAAGAAAGCCTGATGGTTTTAGGCAAAGTATGAAATATCAGTTTGATGTCAGAAATCCGCAGATTTTTTGTCTATCTATTTTTTTATCCCGTTTATTTTTTCTACTTGTTTAAATATGTGTAAATTTGTATTTATAAATTTTTATATTGATTTCACTAATATTATTGACTATTATGAAAATGTTCATATGATTTATTTACAAAACAGTTGGTAAAGTATTTTCTGTCTTTTAGTAGATATATTACTTGAGAGACTTATGCAGTGCAGATCTAATTGGATTTGCATTGTAAACATTCAATAAAAGTTAAAAAGGCATTATTTTTTATGTCATATATTAAGTTTTTAGTTATGGTAATCCCAAAATCATTCTGCATAAATCTGAGACTTTTAGCAAAAAATGTCCGCAGATTCTGTCTGGCCCTAATCATTACTTATTTTAAAATGGAAGAAATACGAAATGAAGCATATGATGTTCTTACCAGGGAACCCCCCCCAAAAAAAAAACAAACAAAAAAAAAACAAAAAAAAAACAATGAAAGCAGAACTGAGATTAACGTATGTGTTACAATATTGTCTGTAATGTGTTAGTGGAACCTTGCACCAGCAATATGCTGTGCTGCAATAACGTTCAACACTCACATGATTTTATCGGCATCATCAAACAATGACCCAAGCGCCACCGCCAACATCAATGGCTGGAAAAAATGGCATACTTTGTTGCACATAATCTCGGTATTCTATAGAACGCCTAGGCAATGTATGAAGTAACAATCATTTCATAGTTTGACGTTCGATTTTAGGTATTCTTTACATTTCCTAGACATTCTATAGAATGTTTATTTATTTATTTATTTATTTATTTATTTCTTTATTTATTTATTTATTTATTTATTTATTTATTTATTTATTTATTTATTTATTTATTTATTTATTTATTTATTTATTTATTTATGTATTTATTAAACACAGGCCTATCTAAAGAAATAATATTGCCAACTGATGACAAAGAGTAAAAAAAAAAAAAAAATATATATATATATATATATATATATATATATATATATATATATATATATATATATATATATATATATATATATATATATATATATATATATATATATATACATATATATATATATATATATATATATACAAGTTTTACCTCTCGCCCACAGGGAAAACAATCAACTGATCAACAATCAATGCATAATTATATGGTGTCATGACTTTGCAATCAAAAATCGTTATAATGGAAGTCAATGGGGCAAAAACAGCCACTAACATAACAAAAAAGTGTAGTCAATTTGACATTTCTTCTAAACTAAGCAGGCAAATTTGAGATATTTGGTGGATCTTAGATATCTTACTTTTCAAAGATCCTGTTTATGACATTTTATTTCAGATGGATGGTCTTTTAATGTTAAACTAAATGCCAGCAGTCAAAATGCTTATGTAAGTAGTTCAATTATATAACAACAAATATATTCAACTATATATTTAGGGCTCTTTCAACCTCAAATTAATATTTGTTGCTGTCAGAATCAATGTTCTTGGCTTGATTTATATATCAGTGGTACCCTGGTTTGTGTGGTGAGGTGTTTCTCCTAAACTAAGCTGGAATATTTGAGACATTTTATTGCATTTTAGTTATCTTTAGCATTCAAAGATCATATTTCTGACATTTAATTGAGGTATTTCCAGTACTGTATATACTTAAATTTTTATGGATTGTCTTTTAATTCTTAAACTTAATTTTGTTAGTGAAAAAACAAACGTAAACAGTTAAATTTTTCAACAACAATTTATTAAAACAAAACTATATATAATTAGGACCCTTTTAACCTCAAATTCCATTTTATTGCTCTCAGAATCAGTGTTCTCAACTTGATTTAAATATCAGTGGTGTCCTGGCCAGAAGTTTGTCCTAAACTAAGCAGAAATATTTGAGACATTTATTGGATTTTAGACATCTTAGTATTCAAAGATCGTGTTTCTGACATTTAATTGTGGAATTTCCTGTACTGTATTTACTTAGATTTTATGGATTGTCTTTTAATGCTTAAACTAAATTTCATTGGTCAACAAACATACGTAAACAGTTATATTTAGGGCCCTTTTATCCTTAAATTCCATTTTAGTGCTCTCAGAATCAGTGTTCTTGGCTTGATTTATATATCAGTGGCATCCTGGCCAGTTTGCTGAGATGTTTCTCCCAAACTAAGCAGGAATATTAGAGACATTTGCTAGATTTTAGATATCTTTAGTATTCAATATCATGTTTCTGACATTTAATTATGGAATTTCCTGTACTATTTCTACTTTAATTTTTATGGATTGTCTTTTAATGTTTAAGCAAAATTTCATTAGTCAAGTAACATACATAAACAGTTATATTTAGCACCCTTTTAACCTCAGACTTTATTTTATTGCTCTCAGAATCAGTGTTCTTGGCTTGATTTATATATCAGTGGCATCCTGCCCAGTGTGCTGAGATGTTTCTCCTAAACTAAGCAGGAATATTTGAGACATGTGTTGGATTTTAGATATTTTAGTATTCAAAGATCATGTTTCTGACAATTATATATGGAAATTCCTGTACTGTATCTACTTTCATTTTTATGGATTGTCTTTTAATGCTTAAACTAATTTTCATTAGTCAAGTAGCATACATAAACAGTTATATTTAGTGCCCTTTTAACCTCAAACTTCTTTTTATTGCGTTCAGAGTCAGTGTTCTTGGCTTGATTTATATATTAGTGGCATCCTGGACAGTTTGCTGAAATGTTTCTCCTAAACTAAGCAGCAACATTTGAGACATTTGTTGACACACTCTTGGATTTTAGATCACATGCAGTAAGCTTAGCTCAGATATTTTAAGTCTTCAAATATCATATATCTGACACCTGATCGCGAAATTTTCTGTTTTTGCTGAGTTTTTTTTAATGCTCAGAGCTTGTTCTGTCATGGCCTCAGGAGACTTATTTGAGTTCTCTGGTTTGTATCAGCTTGTCTTGAATGTCTAGGAAATTGGAAGTGGAGCTACTGAGAAATATTTGAGTTGATATTGAGTTCTGATGTCTGCTATACTCTATGTGGTGCTACAGAGAGAGGGAAGCTTTATTTTTGAGAGATCGCTCAGGAGACTTGTTAGGGATGCTTCACCCACAAATGAAACTCCCCTGATATCGTTCCAAAAAATACAAAAAAAAAAAAAAAAAAAACAAGCAAACGGTACGACTTTCTTCTTCTGTGGAACACTGAAGTCGATGTTTTGAGAAAAGTGTTTAGTTTTGTACAATGGAAGTCATTTGTCATCAAGACCAACAGTGGTTTTGTGTCCCACAGAAGAAATAAAGTCATTGGAATGACATAATGTGGTTTAAATGAATACATACAGCAATTGTCAGGTTTTTTTTTCTTCACTTTCATCAATTGGTAAAGTTTGTTCCTCACCACTGTCGCCACTGGCTTGCTTGGTTTGAGACTTGTGGAGTTGCGCATCAATGCATTTGCTTTTCAGTGTTTGGACTTTCAACAGTGAAATTTAAACCATACTGAACTGAACTAACCTGAAATTCAACTCTTAAAAACTGGACTGACACTTTTTCAATTTACTAACTTCTATGTTAAGCTGCTTTGACACAGTCTACATTGTAAAAGCGCTATATAAATAGAGATAAATTGAATTAAATTGAATGGAAAGAGGTTAGCGTTTACTTTATGTATCAATTCTATTTATGCCTTGTATTATTTAGTGTCAAACTATTTAGAGACAGAGTGCCTTTACTTGAGAAAAGAACATTCAAGACCTATCTCATAATTAAAACGGTGATCAAGCATATATATTTGATACAGTTTTATCTCCTAGAGTCCATTTGGGACTTTGGCATCTGTTTACATTTTTATGGATTATCTTTTAGTGGTTAAACTAAATGTCAGTAGTCAAAAAGCACATCTAAATAATTGAAATCATAAAAGAATACATCAAATTTGGTAACATTTACAACAATGCATTAACTGCTCTCCGAAACAGCATTTTTGGCTTAATCATAATCTAAAAGCATGCCTATTTATGTTTGAGTGCAGTTTTTACAATCATGCAGACATGTTAATTGTTATTTTTTAAAGGAAACTTGTACTTTGAGAAGTACAGTACAATCTAATTGGGATGCGTTGATGTTTTGATTGTTTTCCTCAAATTATTATGATCCTTTTTTATGATAATATACACTAATAAAAAAATAATAACTATATAAACTTTTTTTTTTTAACTAGTTCAAATATTGGCAATTATATACAGTATATGCTGTACATATGTTGTCTAGGTGACCCATTTATATACTAAATATAGGTAAATGTTTATTTATTAATGTATTTATTTATTTTAATAAATTTGTCAGTAATAGGGGCTCAGTTTTTAGCACTGTCACCTCAGAGCAAGAAGATCTCTAGTTCGAGCCCGGGAACAGTTAATTTCTGTGTGGAGTTTGCATGTTCTCACCATGTTCACGAGAGTTTCCCCCACAGTCCAAAGACATGTGGTATAGGTGAATTGAATAAGCTAAATTGGCCATAGTGTAGTGTAAATGCAAGAGTGTATGGGTGTTTCCCAGTGCTGGTTGCAGCTGGAAGGGCATCCACTGCGTAAAAAACATATGCTGGATAAGCGCTTCCGCTATTCCGCGCTTCCGTTTCCGCTATGGCAATCCGTGTGGAATAAAGGGACTACGCCGAAGGAAAATGAATGAATGAATGAATGAATGAATGTTAGTAATAGTAATAGCAGTAGCAGTACATCCTTGAGAGGTACATCCTAGAGTAAACTGGTAATAGAATTCTGTCAAGGTTTTAAGTTAAAACAAATACATTTGTATACGTTGTCATAGGTATGCTGGTATGTGTAGTAAAGAAAACCACATTGTTTGTACAGAACATATAAGTTCCATTTTTAAACAGTATGTTTGCAGCTTATTATGTAGATAATAAACTGTCAAAATGTAATTTTGTTCCTTCCTTTCTTCTCCATAGACTCTATTTCAGAATTCGCCACAACGGAATGAACCACCCTTACAGCAGCTAGTTTTGCCAGGCAGTCACCCATCTAAATTATAACCAGGTCCAAGCCTGCTTAGTAGGGATGCTCCAATCAATCAGATCGGTATTGGCCTATAATCATATTTAATGATTCGATCGGTACTCGCTGATCTGGCCGATTTCATGAACCAATCGCAAATGTTTGGTTATGTGTTTACCATAGATATTTACATTAGATGTTGCCTATGCTGTTGTTGTCTATTGGAAGGAATGCGTCAATAAAGCCACCATTTTAGTACAGGGTAGCGCTCCTCTGAAATGAATGTGGGACCAAAGTTTAGTGGAGGACTTACCATTCAGAGCCAGAGATACATATATACATATATCTATGATTGGGAGTTTTCCCGGCGGTCAGTATGCAAATATTTTTTTTCAATTACGAAAATTATAATTTTACATCACTTTTCTACATCGATGGATAAGTGACTGCACAGGCATTGCCGACAAAGACCATGTGTTTGTGTGCATTGAAATGTATTATCCTCCTTCCCTGTTAAATTTGATCTAATCCATGTCCTGAAACACAGCCCCTCTCCTGCTTCTCATTCTAACGGAGGAAGCGATTAATTTGTGAATGAATCCCCGCTATGAACGACTCCTTCACTTAGCCGACAATAGTACAAGTTTCTGGCACCGCAGCATCTTGTTGTCATATTTCATTTACACTGTTTGCTGATTTTATTCAACAAAATCAGCATAAGCCTATATTTAGTGCAAGTTGGTGCTACTTTGCCTTATGGTCAGTGCAGTAAGTGACTGTTTTATCATCAATACTTTTATTTCAAGTGGTGAGCGGGACCATAATAATTTTCCATTTTTGGAAGGTAGGAGGGTCAATGCAAGTAGTGTCATTCTCATCTGAAAAGGATGCCTCATTATCAGGATCATCCTCAAGATTATCCTGTCTCAGACAGATTCTCCTCTATGTCACTTTTAATGGCAAAAACCTGTGACAAAATCTCACTGACAGAAACCCTTTGCTTAGAGGCCATTTTCAATTGAGAGAGCTTAAAGAGAGCCATAAGAGAGCAATAAGAGTAATATTTTAGAAAGCTTTATGTGCATGCTCTTATAGCTTTGCACATACCCTGTAAACCATGTGAATTATACTGTAATTGTACTTGTACATGTGTGATGACAATAAATTGAATCTAATCTAATCTAATCTAATTATGTTTTCCCCTCCCACAAAAAAAAATCATGGAAAATATCAAAATTCTCGCAAGAATTAGGTCCATCCCCCCACCCCCATCCCCGATGGGAATTTTTTTTAGTTTTTCTTTTATTACACTTAGCATATAAAATTAAGTGCATATTATAAAATCATAGCATGTTATATTGACCTCAATATTACCCAAATTTTTTTTTTTTTTTCATATTTCTTCTGTTTTATACAGCTAAAAGACCCTGGGGTAAAATTGACCCCAAAGAACACTGATGTTACAATATGTGTACAGAGCATTGAAAAAAATACAGTTCAATTTGTTCAATTTGAAGCAAAAAAAAAAAAAAACAATGTCAACCATATATGCACATACGTCTAGCATTGAATGGGGTCAAATTGACCCCAAGGATAATAGGAGGGTTAATAATATAACTTCTTGTAATTTACATATTACAATAAACAGAAGTGTATAGGGCTATTTTCTTTAAGTAAGTAATGGATTTATAGGTGTGCATTTTAATTTCTTATGCAAAAAGATTTTCTTGATTGAGACGTTGAATTGTTCTTTCATCAAATTGCATTGCATTGTATTGTTAGTAAATTCTCTTACCAGTTTTTCTATCTGTACTGTCTAATGTGTTCTGTAAAGCTTCTTCATTTATTATCTTAGGTAAGGCAAAATCTCCACTTAAGTATCATACTTAGAGGGAAAATGTGCCTTATCTATAATAAAGCTTGAAGCATCAGAAACGGTACTCAGTATTGGCTGATCACCATGACATGTACGATACTCAGTATCGGCTACAATAATCCGAATCTGTTTAGCTTCCAAAATCAGACAAGATCAAATGTTCTCAAGGTGGAATGGCCAAAAGCTGTCAAAATTTGTTAATTTCAAATAAGCAAAATTCTATGACATTCCAATCTACATTATACAATAAATTAAATTTGTATATCTATATTAAATGATTGTCATCACATAATTTATAGAATCCTAAAATTATTTTCGTTTTACAATCCCTTAATTAGAGTTCACAGACCCAACTGTGAGGATAGTGGCCTTAGCCGAAACAAGTAAGTATAAATGATAGACATACAGTGCTCAGCATAATTGAGTACACCCCATTTTGAAAATTAATATTTTATCCATTTCTCAGTGATTATAGGCAATGTCTTTTTCCATTTCAGCAAAGCAAATTTATTAAACAGATATATTTATTAAAATAATATTTTAGTCACCAAACATATTTAGAAATCGAAAGATAATACAATTAAATTCAGGCGAAAATAAATTAAAACCTACAAAATTTCAACAAAAAAAACATTTTTTTTGCTTCTTTGATTTTTCCTCTTTTTAATTTTTTTTAATTATTTTTCTATAACATATACATTTGGGTGTACTAGTTTTTGGACTGTTATGGTGAGTTATTTTGTTAGATAAGCTCTAGATTTAGCTTCAGTACTGACTTATCTAATGTATATGCACAAATATAATTTTGTACAGCTTCATATTAAAATATGAATTTAAAAGATAGATTTGTGAGGGGTGTACTTAAATATGCTGAGCACTGTATACACATTATCTGTATATTGCTACAAATGGATGTGGATAACTCTGAGGCATAGGAAAAATGGAAATCTCTTCATTTTTTGACTTTTCATTTTGGTATCTGAGCATCGTTTTATAGATGTCTTGTCACAACTGTAGGAAACACTTCTGAGACATACTTTTGTTGAAGTGAAAAGTCAAAACCTAAACTGATGTCTCCATTTCATCTAATTGCTTTCTAGGAGACACAGTTAAGGTGTAAAAGAGTTGTGTTTTCTGAAGTTTCTATTCTGAGGGTGGTTAACGGCAGCAGTATAGGTGACTATAAAAACAGCATTGTTTTAATGATAGTTCTGTCTGTAGGGAAAATTGCAAAAGCTAAAAAAGCTAATTAGCGCCATGAATGGCAGCACACTTTTTAAAAAAAAATCTTTTTTCAGTGTTTTATAGAGGTGGAGGTGCAAATTTGTTTCTTACTCAGGGATTAAAAGCAGTAGGAAGTTGGTTTCAGTCCCAGGTAGGTGTGACCTACCAGGATGGTGTTATTGCAGAAAACACCACAAGATATCGAGGTGAGAGCAGTTTAGTGACCTAAGCCCGGTGTAGATTGACAAGGATAATTGCGCACAGTATGTTGCTCATTTTTCCAATAGTTTGGTAGGAATGTGTTATAAAAAGTTGAGTTTTAGAAAGAAAGCCAACCAGAGCCCAGTATACAGTAGGGAACTGAGCTGCCAGAGAGCACAGGTCAGGTTTAATGAATTCTCCCAGGTCACACTCTGTGTGTGGGAGTGAGTCTTTCAGTGGACTGAAAAGTCCCACACATGCACACTTATTCCTATCTCGAACCTCTGTAATTATCATATTCACCATAATAAGCCCTTCGTTACATCCCTAATAGCATCAGGAAAGAAAGAAGCTCTAGTGTAGCAAGACACTGAAAGAGAGAGAGGGAGAGCCTTTATCTTAAATTAGAGCATACTGAGCTGTTTGTGGACAGCAATTGTTGAATGTTGACAACGCAGCAGCTGGGTATGGTGCAGCGAATGTGTGTTTGTGGATGCGTTGCTTGTATCAGCCTTCATGTTGGTGAGCAGACACTTGGACAGGTTTCCTATAGATTTTCTCAGTGTAACCTAAATTACATCCTCCGTTGTTGAGATTGCATAAAGACTGCTTTAAACCTGTGACACGGTTGGAGTTTTCATCCCAGCTTGTGAGGCTCAAACATTCAACCCAGGCTTAATTTGTGCTTTGACCTACATTTTCAATCTGAAAAACATTACTCTGGGTACATTTCGTTGCACGTTTTAGATGTTAAATTCACTAGACGACGCTGCGTACATTTTTGGGTATGTTTTGTTGTACGTTTCAGGCACATGTCCTTCTTGTACATGTCCATGAGAAGGTCAAGGTTAGGCATGGGCCAAAAACTTGTTTCAATGTTTATTGCGGTTTGGACAAGTCCCGATTTTAAAACCATTATGATTTTCTGTTTAATGATATTAAGTCAATGATTCATTATAATTATTTAGAACGACATATTTACTCTTCTAAAATGTTTCTTAAAATAAAATATTAGTGATGGGTAGTCCTTGAACGCTTCGTACATTTTGAACAAATCTTTTATGTGACACGAAAATGATAAGTCCTCTCAAGGAGTGATTTGTTCATTCGCGCATGCGCAGTGTTGTGAAGGTGGAGGAGGAGATTAGTAAATTTTTTGTATCATCTATCGGGTTTGAGTTGTTTGTTCATCACGTGAAAGAAGCCAATCATATGAATTTAAAAAAAGAGATTTGATCCGTTCATCTCTCGAGTCCTCGGTTTGAGTTGTTCGTTCAGCATGTGAAAGACAGAAGCCAATCATATGCAATCAGAGCCAGAAAAAGATTTGATTCGTTCATCTCTCGAGTCCTCGGCTTGAGTTGTTCATTCATCACTTGAAAGACAGAAGCCAATCACATGTATTTAGAACTGGAAAAAATATTTTATCCATTCATCTCTTGGGTCTTTGGTTTAAGTTGTTTGTTCATCACGTGAAGGATGAAAGCCAATCATATGAATTTAGAGCCAGAAAGAGATTTGATCTGTTCATCTCTCGAGTCCTCGGTTTGTGTCGTTCGTTCATCACATGAAAGACAGAAGCCAATCATCTGAATTTAGAGCCAGAAAAAGATCAACTTTTGGGCTAGTTGTAGATGTGTATGGAAGCATCTCGTAACATTTTAATGTTTATTTGGCAAATTGAACAAAATTACCCAAATGAATCGCAAAAAGATTAGTTCATTTTGATGAAGGTCCAAGTCAGTAAAATGATCTGAACTTCCCATCACTTCAAAAAATATTATGATCAATGGGTAAAAAGGTTATTGTTTTTTACCCAGACATTTAAAAACAAGATATTTTAGAGCAGTAATCACAATACTGTGAAATTGTGAAACCATAATATATTTGTTAACTGTTATCATATCTACCCATGCCTAGGCAGGTCTTGGTGTACAGATCACCATCGAACCACTGACCTAAACCCGTCCATAAACTTTATTAATAGTGTTTTCAATTGCAAACTTAAGCCAAAAACGCGATGCGACCGCATAGTTTTACCTTGAGTACCACAAGTACAACACCTTAGAAAAGTGAGTCCCCACCACAAATATTGTCTATATGGAGATAGACATCATCGAAAACATTTTGTGTTTTGCAAAGAACTCCATGACAATAATCCATTATTTGTAGATAATATGTCCCTGTATATGTCATTAATGTGAAAAGGAACAAAAGTTGTTGTCATCATTCTGCCCTGTAGCTTTCATTTTACCTAGGAACTGCATAGGTACCTTACATACCTGAGGTATACTTTTATCTCAAATGTATGTTAAAGTGGGCTTTGAAAGTTTAACAAAATTGTTGGGTGAGACATGTCTTTCCAATGAGCAATTACTTCCTTCGTGGACTCTACAGGACTGACCAGTCTTAGTGTGATTGAACGGGAAAAGCATGTGAAAGTGTGTGTCTGGCAGTGTGTTGCATTTGTCCCAATTTTTTTTGAAACTCAGGGTGCTCATTCTTTGTTTTATGGGTCACCCATATAGAACGGGTCAATACAGTGTGTTGCCGTTCCTCTCAGAAAGGCACTCCCTCCCTTCTCTTAGATGAGTCTATTAATATGCTTTGGTTCCGAGATAGTGTTTGTCACTGCATGATGGAAGATTTGTTTTTTCCTATTTGTATATCGACATTTCAGTGACTAATGGTATTAGTGGACTAAATGAATAAGAGGATTGTCGCTGTATTTTCTGAGAGTCTGACAGGCCTATAGAGAAAGAGTGGAATTTAAACAACCCTGCTTTACAAAATCACTGTTGTGCTGTGGGTAGTGTCGGGATGAGCATAGTTATACTGCCCAACTAAATAATTTTGCTGGTAAAGCAGGATAACAGTTTTGAATTTTCTGAGGTTGATGATTGCCCAAATTTGGTTAAGCTTGTCTGCTGGGATTTGTATATATGACTGGCATTCTTGTGTTTTGGAAGTCACCGGTTACTGGTTTCTAAATGTCTTCAAAATATGTATTTTGTGTTCAACAGAATAATAATAATAATAATAATAATAATAATAATAATAATAATAATAATAATAATTATTATTATTATTATTATTATTATTATTATTGTGTCAAGTGAAGGGTGAGTAAATAGTTCATATTCTGTAGTAGTAAATAGTAAATAGTTCAAAGTTTGGGTAAACGTACTGTAGGAAGATACCCAGCAGGCACGCAATGTTATAAGGCATTAATAGTAGGTTAGATTTAGGTCATCAATGTATAAGGATATAAATTTTGATGTCCAATAACGTCATGAAATGATGGAGATTTTTAGTAGATTTTTCGGTGGTGTTGAAAAATGAACAAAAACCAACGTTGAGCCAACATCTTAAACCAAAGTCATATTGACGTCTAATACTGACCTTTATTCAACAGGTCTGATAACATCTGGTAACATCCACACAGCATCAAGCTGTAACATCATTGGACGTTGATATCATGTTGTTTTTAGGTTGCATTGGAAAGTAATCAAAATGCAACATCTGTCTGATGTTAAACATTGATATTGGCATTGGGTTCTGACATCAACCTGATTTTCATTTCCAATCAGAATGCACCATCCCACGACGTTGGGGTACAACATCAATCTGATGTCATGTTGACATCCTGTGTTTGCTGGGAACTGTTTGAAATCGCTTTTGCTAGAAAGAAAGAAAGAAAGAAAGAGAATCCTCCTGTAGAATTTCTTGCATGCAGACTTTAGCTACAGGCAGCTTCAGCATACTTACCTAGAAGCCTCTACTCAATCTGAAGAACTTGATTAGTTTAAGCTGCCTTTAATTAAGGTTGGAGCTAAACTCTTGGGTGAGAAACAGGTTTGGAATCCCCCCCTGTGTTACCAAACCCAGCTTCAAAACCATGGGCCAATTCTATCTTGACAAAGTTGGTCTAACAAGGCTAAACAAGTCTTCTCATTGGAACTAAATTTAGCTTGAATAGCTATCTAAAAGTGTGTTTCCTGCTCCTGGAGACATTCCAACACTTTTTAAACTCTTCTTAAACCCTCCCGATTCATCACCATAGGATTACCAAGACCTGATTGAAGAGTCAGATTAGAAGTCCAACAGTTGTACTTTTGTTGTGCCTCCAGGAATTGTGTTGAAAAACACTGATCTAGACTATCTTGATTAGATTGGATCAAGGCCATGTTGTTTGTGAGACTGTATGAAGAACGCAATGTTCCTGATTAATCAGATTGATCATGATCGTAATTCTGGTGAAGTTATTTGGAAAGCCTGGTGGGACTACTAACAAACCAAAATCCCATGGTCTGAGATAGCATTTAATATATAATCAATAAATCCTGAAAAATAAGTGCTTATTTCTTGGGTCAGAGTGAATCGGTTTATAACTCCTTTATCTTAACTTGAAGGGATTTCTATAGCTATTGACCAAATTGTAACCCTTATCTGTTATAAGGTGTGCAAAAATGTTTGTATCTGTGTCCATGTGTAATATTTACAAATCGTTTAAAAATAGTTTTGCAATTGTTTTGGCTTGTGTAGTTATCATACAAAAGGACTGAATGTCTCGGGCACGCAGATCCTACAGCAGGAATACCCCCTTAACTTATCCCCCCATGAGATGTCCTCAACATCCGTACATGCTTACAGCTGTCTCCTGAGACAGCAAAGTGCTGATGATGTCTGCTTTCTTTTTCCATATACACCCCCTGCTCCCTTTTCCCACACCCACTAGAAGTATATAGATTCTCTCAGGTCCCCATGCCCTCTCAGTCCGGGAGTGAGAAACTGCGTCAGCCAGCTAATTCACACCAATCCCAGGTGAACGACTGCCTTCAGAGTATAGAGACAGAGATTGGTGTCTCTATACATGTGTGTGTGTGTGTGTCTTTATGAAGTACTCCTACCAGATGAAACTTGAACATTGCAGTTCCTACAGTAAATGACTGGCATCCCTACATTTATTTTCAAGAACAAACATGTTAAAAACACACAATCTGACATTACAGCAGCTTAATGGCATTACCTGGGCCCTGTCCCAAATGGCACACTTATTGTGGACTTGAGGTTTTCATGAGTTTCCTAGAGGTAAAGGGATTTCCCATTGGTTATTTTACAATTCAAATGGATGAAGAGACAGTTTGTGCTGGAGTGGCCTCACAAATTGACTATTATTCACCAGTCCACGTGTATTCAAAATATAATTGTACTATTTAAGACAGGGCTCCTGATTGAAGCAATCTCTGCTGGAAATTTTGTGTGATGCTAACTACATGGTAGATTGTTGCTAGATTACAGTGAGTTTCCTTGTCTTACTTGCTTAAGATGGTCTACAGAGTTGACTCCAACTCCACTGAGTAATACCAAAACATTCCTTCCTAACTCTTTTCTTGGGTTACCACAAACATTGCATGCTTCTTTTTGTTTATCTTATCTAATACACCTGTCCTAACTCATTGGCTCATTGGTAGAGTATCCAAGCACCAAATTGGGTGACCTACAAAATTATGGCTTCCAAAATATTGGTTGCAATGACTAGGGTTGGGAAACACAGTAATAAAGTTGGACCAGCTAATAGACAAAAATGATCAAACCTGTCTAATTAATTTACCATCAGAACAACAACATAATTGGCTTGCTGTAATTCCAAGGAGGTCTACCGGCTCTGGCCAGCTTGAACAAGATGATTGATTAGCATCAATCAAGATACATCATCTAGATGTCCAGCCAACAATCTGTGCCAACCTGGACTAACTAACAACCATAAATGACTTGTCAATCTAGAAACAATGTACAATTAGCTGTTATCAGAAGCTGGTAATTTCTAGCAAGGACATTGAAGTGAGACAGGGTAAAGCAAATCTAATTTACAGCAATATACAAGCACCAGAAGCCAGGATTGTTTCATCTCCCCTCATCAGCCTCTAGTCCAGTGTCCAGATACTTGACTAATGAACATTACACTTTCATTATAAGAACAATCATTTATCTCATGTCCTTTCTCCCATTTCTCTCTCCCTCTCTCTTCCTCTTTCTTGCTGCATTATTCTTTTATATTACTGTCCCCTATTGCCCTCTTTACCCTTCATATCTACAATTGTTTTCAAATTTCTTCTATTTTTAATCCTATCACACCATCATTCTGTGCATTCTTGCTGTCCCCTCCTTGTTATTTCATATTTCCCTCTCTTTCTCTCCCTCCCACTCTCTCTCTCTTCTACATCTCCAGTCTTTGTTTGTCCTGGGACTCTATTAAGGGTGCAGGCAGCAAGTTTGCTGCAGGAGGCGGAGCATCAGTCGGGGGCATGGTGTAAGGATCCCCTGCAGTCTGGTGACCGTCTTTACGTCATGCCCTGGACTCCGTACCGCACTGATATGCTGTACGAGTATGCTTCGTGGGAAGACTTCAAGCAGAATCGAGCCACAACCACCTACAAGTGAGTGAGGACTGTAGGGTTTAGAACCTATAACCATCTCTGTGTATAACAATAGTAATTTAAATTATTTCATGAACTTACTGATCCTTGGCATTATCCCTAGACAGGTATATTAGAGTGTAGAATCCTGATTTAGTTTCAGATAATAAGGTTTCTAAAATGTAGCAGAAATAAAAAGTTAATGAGAGCTACACTTACAGTAAGTCAGCTCAAATATCACACTCGTTTCCCACAGGCTGCCAAATCGTGTGGATGGAACAGGCTTTGTCGTTTATGATGGTGCTGTATTTTACAACAAGGAACGCACACGCAACATCGTTAAATATGACTTGCGGACACGGATCAAGAGTGGAGAAGCCATTGTCAATAATGCAAACTACCATGACACCTCACCTTACCGCTGGGGGGGAAAGTCTGATATTGACCTTGCAGTGGATGAAAATGGTCTCTGGGTCATCTACGCTACTGAGGCCAATAATGGGCGACTGGTGGTCAGCCAGGTCAGTGTCACTAAATAGTGCAAGTTACAGAATTTCAGCTGAGTTCAGATTTAAATGTTGGTTACATATTAAGAATCATATTCTTTCCAAAACTGTGGAGTAATCAAATTATTACCTTATAACATATGAACACAATCGTAATACAAACTTTTTCTCTTTCAGGTTAATCCTTACACTCTTCGCTTTGAGGGTACCTGGGAGACCAGCTTTGATAAACGACTGGCATCCAACGCTTTCATGGCATGTGGTGTCCTCTATGCTGTACGCTCTGTTTATCAGGATGATGACAGTGAAGCAGGTGGAGATCTAGTGTTGTATGCATACAACACCAATCGAGCACGGGAGGAGCCTGTCCACATACCCTTCCCCAACCCATACCAGTATGTGTCTTCTGTGGATTACAACCCACGAGACAATCAACTTTATGTCTGGAATAACTACAATGTACTGCGCTACCCCCTAGAGTTTGGCCCACCAGATCCCACTGCTGGTAAGTGGTAGGGTAGGGTAGAGATCAGTGGGAGGCAAAGGCTAACAGACAGTTTGATCTGTTAAGTGTCAACGTTCTGTTAGTGTTCCCCTCTGTGTCTTCAATACATTATCTTTATGGTTTAATTAGCAGTGGTCATTAGCATTTTGTCAGATCAGAAAAAAAAAGATTTCTAATCAATTATTCATTCCCATCTTCTTGCCATGAACATTCTATGTCTGTCTTTCTCTCTCTCTTTCTCGCTCTCGCTCCTACTGTATTTTGTTCTATCTATTCTCAGAGGGAATGTGGGAACATATAGTTATACATTAAAGACTAGCAAATGCTCCTGCTGCTTTAGTTATCTTCTTACCAACTTTCTCATATTCCTTTTGCCAGAGACATCAAACATTTAGGTTTTCCTTTCTTTTATGTTGTCTCTTTTTTATCTTTGTCAAACAAAAGCACACATCCTCGTTGACTCCATAGGTGTTCTGCATTTGCTTCTCTGCCTCTAGCGCTCTTGTTGCCTCAGTTTCATTTCATTTGCCTGCATTTTCTTAGCATTCCTGTCTGTCTCTTACACACAGGTCCTCCTGTCACCACCCAGATGAGCAGTAGCACCACCACTGCAGCAAGACCTATCACGTCCAGTTCCATCCCCTCAACCATTAGACCTCTGCCACCCACAGCTCACCCGATAGGGGCCATCAACAAGGCACCAGACCTGCGACCTATCACTGCCACTGTACCAGTGACTCGCAGACCCTTGCGTGTTCCACCCCAGGGACCTGAAATCGAGGTGTGTGAAGCCAGAGTAGCCCGAGGTGTGCAGTGGCCCGCCACCCAGAGGGGAGAGACCGTAGACAGACCGTGCCCTAAAGGATCACTAGGTAAGTGAGAGATGACAGGGTAACCGATTTGCCGATTGATATAACCATAGCTTAGAAATGTTACGCCAATTTTCAGGTAAAGGGCATATGTGATCAGAGCATTTTTGGAACTACTGGTAAATGAAATTTATCAGGTTGTAAACAACATAGAGGGATGACAGGTGACTGTTTGTTGACGGATTTAAGTATAGACATTTTCACACATGTAGCCATTTTTTGAAATGTGATGGCATTTTCAGGTAAAGGGTATGCCTGAATAGATCATTTTGGGAACTACTGGTAAATGTTGGATGAGAAACATTAGTGGTGAAGTTCAGTTTTAAATATGCATGAACAAAGGCATAAGGTACATTTTCTAATTTCTCCACCAGAGCGAATGGCTTCAACAAGTTTAATGTCATGTTTTAGTGCTAAGGTGAAAGTGATGAGCAGTGTTAGGGAGTAACTAGTTACAAGTAACGGTGTTACGTAATTTAATTACAAAATAAAAGTAACAGTAATTCGTTACAGTAACTAAGAAAATGTGTAATTAAATTGCAGTTAATTATGAAAATGTTAAAGATTACAAATGGGGTTACATCTAAATATGTTGAATAATATTAATCTGTTGCTTGTTTTTGATATGCACGATGCCTTCTGCTAAGGCCATATATTAAAGCAGTGCTATGCTGATGCTTTTGATTGGTTTTTCGGTTTAATTGCGGCGCACCACGTCTACCAGTTACGTTAATTTTCTCTGCCGCTGATAGCATTAGGCTACTACAATCAGTCCGAGAGCTGCAAGTAGTGACACTACAAATTAACTACATTTCTCATTAGCGTAGCGTTAGCGTCGCTACTTTCTAAATCAAAAAGCTTTTCAGTAGCAAAGCTATTTTATTAGTGAAGTAGCGCAGTAGCGTCAACACAAGCTATATTTACCAATCGTGGATCAATAAGGTCGGTGTCTAGCTGATGAAAGTAAATCCATATGACGGCGAGAATGACAATTTCTTCTTCTTCCTGTTTTCAGTGGTGGACAACAAACTGTTTGGTATGTGACTGCCACCTTTCACTCTGGTCGGTGACGTCGCCAACCAATTAGGCTAACATGAGAAATTTCCTTGATGGAAAGATGACTGAGGGAGAGGAGGTCTATAGTTTACTGTAGTAAAGGTTAAAGTATACTATGGTTATTACTATTAGTTCATGATAGTTACTAATGATACTACATTATGTAGTGTGATTTTTAATGAAGAGTTGTAAATATAAATACAATATAATGCTCATTCCTAAATATTCCCCTTTAATATAAATTACTATTTTATTTTTAATGTGTAACACCTGCTTTTATTGGATTTTTTGTTTTTGTTATTTTTGTTTTTGTTATTTACTATAATTTGTTTCTGTTTGGTACAGCATATTATTTAGAGATGTAAAGAATAGATATTATTTAACTGAACATTTATGCTTAATATGTTTCATTGACAGTTTTATTGATCACTAAGATATGATTGACTTGGATTTAAGTTCCTTAAAAATGAAACAAAAAAATTGTGAAAATAGCTTTTTTGTTATAAGGTCTGGTTTTGTGGCAGCTGTACTTAAAATTAAATAATCTTATTTCAAGTGATGAAAGACTTGATGGAAGACTAGTTTTAAAATATTAACAGTAAACAGAGCAACTGTAAGATCACACCTGCTTGGTATAAATGTTTGAAAATAATTTAGTTGAAAATATCCATTAGAAACTTAAAAGTAATCAAAAAGTAATCACATGTAATCGGGTACTTTACTTTTATAAAGTAATTGAAAAGGTACACTACTTATTACATTTTAAATAGGGTAATTTGTAATCTGTAATCTATTGCATTTCCAAAGTAACCTCCCCAACAATGATGATTAGAAACAAAACAGGAACAAAGATCAACCCACTGATACAGTAACTGCATGTAAATCTAGCGGATATAAACATCATAGAGAAAATATTCTTGATGTTGCACTTGATTGCAACATGTTGTAATGGCAAAGGGAATCACAGCTTTACAGGAAGGAAGGTGCATGGTGTTTATGACATAAAGGTCACGCAATGTTTGTTGAGACGGCTTTTCATAGAACTGTTTGTTCTGTTTACTCTACATGCATTGTGTATGTGTCTGAGTTTATGTACACATCTCTTTGTATACGCCCATTTCTTTGTGCCGAGAGCTTGCTTCCTTTTCCTCCTCTTCTTTATATTCTCTCCAGCTGGCAGGTCCTCTTGGGAGTCATAGATAAAGGCAGTCCCTTGCAAATGAAAGAGTGATCTTCAAACTCAGCATGGGTTAGCCCTGCAAAACTGGCGAATTAAAAATGAGCTGCTAGACTGAGTACAGGCGACAACGTCCCCCCCCACCCCCGTCCTTCTTCAGACAGCCGCTGCATCAAATGCCGCTTTCTTGTCGTGGGAGAAAAGCGTTTCCTCCCTCTGTTAGCATCTCTCTCCCAGCCACCGACAAAACGTTGTCTTTCTTCTGTCACCTTTTTTTCTGTCACCAAAATGACAGACAAGTTAAATTAGCGGCGGCTTTAATTGGTGAATCCTGGCAGATCCTTCAAAGCCAATCTATTGTGGATGAAGGAGGGGAGAGGAAAGAAAATCAGACAGCAGCTGAGAGAGTAAGAGAGAGAGAGAGAGAGAGAGAGAGAGAGAGAGAGAGAGAAGAAAAAATCTCGATAGCTCTGATCTCGCAGTAGTACTGCTTCACTCCTCTGTAGCTTTTCCTCTCTCACTTTATCCCTCTCTTCTTTGGAGCTATTTGTGTTGTGGATGCTGGGAAGGCCTGCCGTTTGTTTGATCCCAGCATGCTGTCCTCTCTGTGAACTCAGCTAACTAAACAGCCCAACTTAACTGAAAATGAGGAGTGGCAGAAGGTGTCTCCCTTGAGGTGTTTTCTCAGTGTTCAGAGGTGCTGATGGGATGGTCGTGCTTGGTGTGTAATCTTACACAAGTACGTGCAGGAGTGTGCGATGGCGTTCATGTGTCAGCAAACTCATTTCCACTCTAAAAAAAAGTGTTTTTTCGTGGAACATCTGAGCAGCCTCCCTTTCTTCATTGTTATATTCTAGCATGTAGCTAGTGCTACAGTAGTTGTTTTGGTATGATATGCTATGGATATATTCAAATCCTAATGTGGAAGAAAAAAAAAAAATCATGTTTCTAATGGTGCACTTACTGTTGGTTGCTGGTTCAAGTCCCGGCTGGGCCAGTTGGCATAGCTGTGTGGAAATTGCATGTTCTCCCCATGTTCATGTGGGTTTCCTTCGGGTGCTCTGGTTTCCATTACAGTCCAAAGACATGCACTAATGGTGAATTTGATGAACAAAATTGAATGTGAGAGTGTTTGGGTGTTTCCCAGTAATAGGTTGGGGCTAGAAGGGCATCTGCTGCGTAAAACATATGCTGAAATAGTTGCCAATCATTTCGCTGTGGCAACCCCTGGTAAATAAAGGACTAAGCTGGAGGAAAATGAATGTATGCGCTTACTGTACACTACACACTTTGTAAATATATGTACTGCATTTACGTACTGTACATGTGAAATAATAAAAAAATGTTAATCGCATGATTTTTCTTAGATTAAACGTGATTAATTGTGTTAAGCACACATTTGCATAATGGCAAATTAGCAAAGCCAAAGTTTGTTGTAGGGGATTTACTATGACCAGGAACTTCTCAATATTATTTAATTATTACTATATTATTATTTCCTGGTGGTTAGGTTGGCTTGACTAATATGTGGGGGTGCTAAGGAAATTGTTTTCAAGTTAGCCTACTTCGTTTAAAAAATAGTTATTTAATAAAAGCAGCTATAGTAGTACAAATGTATAGTTTTGTTTTACAATAGGCCTATTTATTTATTGGCCAAAGAATAGGCATATTCATAAAACAGACAAGCTTAATATAATTGACAACAAGACAATGACAAAAAACAAAATCTTTTACATGCAAAGGTGAAAGAACTGGACAGCACTCGTGGGCTCACATGCATTACATGTTCAAGAGATCACACTAAAGGCCAGTTCACACTGTGCAATTTTTTTTTATTTTATTTTTTATATATAATCCTGAAAGATTGTAGCATGTCTGACTGCACAAACATAGCTCCCATGCCACACTTTAAGATCTCAGCTGTCATAAAGTCAGACTGAACGACAATAAGCATGCACCAAACACGATAGAAAACGCCACCAGGAGTTTGACATCATCCACCCGTGACACTTTCACTATCCCGCGTTCTGAAATGATTCCTCCCAGCAAAAGTAAACAATCTGTAGTGGCAATTTTGCACACGGCGTGTCTAAATAATAAAACCAGGAAGGAAAAAACTGTTTTGACATTTCCCTGCAGTCGTTTGAATTGTCGCATGAATCCCGTCATTAAATTTGCGACACCAAATATTAGTTCTTGGATTGACGCTCATCGCAGCTGTTGTCACACTGCAGGAACATGTCTGAAATGTTCTGACATTGCCAGAACTTCATCAGAGGAAAAATCTGAACGCAACGGGCACTAAGCGGCTGTCTGTGAACATGTCAAACCAACAATCAAAGACCACAAATTTTAGCCTGGGATTTCAGGAATCTTTTAGGATTTCCCAAATTTGTCTCAGATGACAAAATTGTGGCGGAACTGTCACTGTGTGAGCAGGGCTTTAGCTGATGATTGATAATGAAGCATGTTTGGCATTCTGTCCCGAAAGAGAGCCCTGAGTTCATTATTCTCAAGCCCAGGGCTCCCTCCCGTTTTAAGGATTAGAGGGGAGTTTGAGCTCGAGAACTCCCCTGTTTGTTATACTATTGACGAGTAGGAATTGCTATAAGAGACATATAGCTGACTAAGAGTTAATCTATTGTGCCAATTTCGATTGGTCAATTTACCTATGTTGCATGTCTTTGGATGGTGCGGAACCCAGGAGAAACCCACACGAGCACATGAAGGACATGTAAACTCTGCACTGAAACTTTGACTTGTCAGTTAAGGACTTCAACTAGTGACATTCTTGCTGTAAGGCAACAGTGCTAACCACTGGGCCGCTGTGCCACCCTATCTATGAAAAGGGAGGAGGAGTAGGGGTGGAAGGGGAGATTGTTTAAGATGACGATCTACAATAGAATAACTCTGATTATTTATAGTGAGTTAGGATTCCTCTGATTGGTCTTTCGTGTGTTAGCTGATGCAGGACCAGCCGTCATCAATCATCCGCATATGATCCTCTCGAAATTAGTTTATAAATAAACCACATTAAGTCATAACCAACTGTATTCATTAGATAGTCCACAAGCAGGGACATAGTAAGTGGGGGAAAAGGGTGACAGAGTGCATATGGCCCTGGCAATATAGGGGTCCAGCGACGGGTAGGGAGGGGGTGGTCAAATATATAAATCTCACCCACTGCCCCTCATTCACTCTTCACTACGAGTATGCTAATGTCTCAAAGCCCCCCCCCACCACACACACACACACAGTCTAACATCTCCCTCACCCCCACCCCCAGTCTTTATTTACAAGATCCCTAACGTCTCTCCACCCCCTCTCCCACCACCTTCAGGTCTTAACTTTTTATTTCAAGGGGTCCTCTTCAAACATTTGAGCACAGCGAACCGCCCTGTCCTCAAGATGTACATTTTTACAATGGTTTATTTTTTTTGACAGTACAGGAACAAGGAGAACAGATCATACACTGAGGGAAGATTGCGCTAGTATCACTGTACATGATTCAGTTGTTTGCCCCAAGTCATCTTTTGATTCATGAAGCAAATAAAAACATTCAGAATTAACAAATGTGTTTAAAAGATGTGTCCTCTAGCATTTCAAATAAATATGTGTGGAACATAAATATTTTTTTCACCACATGCTCTGTTCTGATTTTAATGATTAAACTCCTACCAGTAAAAGTTTCAGCAATTCTTCTTGTTTTTCTGAAAATAGTAAGACTTCCGTGAAAGTCAAGAAAACTATGAAACACAGAGAGGTTAGCATGGGAATTATGAAGTGACCCAAAAAAGAGAGAAATAAACTAGACTAGCTTAATTTGTGCTTCTTCAGTGTCGCCTCACTGTTCCTTGATTACAGCTTCACTTCTTTTCAACTACCTTAATGAGGTGCATCCTGGGATGGGTCTTAAATAGTATTGAAGTTTAAAAACAGTCTGGCTTGAAAAGCTTGGCTCTTATTCAGTTACTTTCCACTCTAATGCATCCATTTTTATTTAAAACCCCTAAAAATATATATATATATATATATATATATATATATATATATATATATATATATATATATATATATATATATATATATATATATATATATATATATATTGATGCCAGTATCATAATGTTAGTCTCAAACTCGCATGGGATTCAAATTCGATTCCTGGAGGGCGACTGCTCTGCACAGTTTTGCTTCAACCTTAATCAAACACAGCTGATGCAATTAATCAAGGTGTTCAAGACTACTAGAGACTATTAAGCAGGTGTGAGTCAGAGGTGGTTGGAGCTAAACTATGCAGAGCTGTGGCCCTCCAGGAATTGAGTTTGAGACCATTGTTCTAAAGGATATCTATAAGCTAGTGTGCTCCAAAATAGTTACGTATCTCACATTTAGAAGATATAAACATCAAAATGTGCAGTTTGACACTTCTACCCAAATGGATGAACATTTTTTTTTTACATCACGTCATAGATCAGTTTCTCATTGCATCTTATGACTGATCAAATGCTATCTAATATCTGAAATGTCCCGCCCCCTTCAACAGGCTTTGGTGCGCTTGAGTTCAACCACTCTAATTGGCAATTGGAATAAAAACAAAATGCTATTGGCTATAAATATATATATATATATATATATATATATATATATATATATATATATATATATATATATATATATATATATATATATATATATATATATATATATATATATTATTTTTTATTTTTTTTTAAGTGGAGGAGCTAATGTATTGTGATAATTGAGGACGATCAGACACATTGTTATTCTGCTTTTATTTAATAAATAATACACCGTCAACTTCTCCTACCCAGGAAAAGACGGTCAGTTGTAATCCAATTCCAAGGTATTTACGACATGAAGGAATGCTCATAACTGGACACACAGAGAACTTCTATAAGCTCCTTGATTAAGACGGATGCTTTTAATGTACACTTTTATTCTCTTCATGTGTAATCAGGTGTTTTGCAACAAGTCTCTTGCTCATGTACTAATATTATGATTTTAATACATCTCCAATCAATGTTTAACTCTACCACAGCTAAACAAGATCATAGATAGTTCATGTTTGATGTCCCTCCAAAGCTAATACATGTACAACATATTAACATTTTAAGAAGCTTTGAACATTTCTGCATCAGTTTACATCCAGAATGCCTATATGCAAATCACTATGCTTTGCAACAAAGACTATAAAATGTGCCTCGGCGGAGTTAACTTCTCATTGGTAAATCCGACTCTGGAGGGTGGGTACAAAACCATCCTTTTAAAAGCTTGTGACCCAAGGTCACCGCCTAAACCAGACCAGAATCCAAAAAAGAACCGGCACACACCCCAGAAGGGAGAGTTGTTCCGTTCCAGCTTAGGACAGCTTCTCTTCAGCTCCAGTAAAGAGACTTAAACCCCGGCAAGAATGGGTTAACCAATCAAGAGTCTAGTTAAGTTTAGTGCGCAGCAAAACCAGTAGACAACATGACTAGCCACTTCAAAACTTGAAAAGTCCACCCTACTCCAAGCCTCGCGAGGAGTAAAGAACTGACCACCAGCTAGCCACATGCTCACCGGGGGTGGGGGTTCTTCACACCAAAAAGGGAACGCGATTAACACTTCCATATTAGCACTGAAATGGTGTAAACTAAATGAAACCCTAAAGAGACCATAGAAGGGTTAATGGTTTTTCCATCATTACACTCTCTCAAACTCTTATTTTTCTTCCTTTATTCTTCTCTACACTTGTATGAATGTGTGTTTGTGTTTGGTGTTAGTTTCTGTTAGATTAGTCTAACATGTTTATGTGTAAGTGTTTATGAATCTAATGTCCTAAACTTTGATCTTGCTACCCTGCTTAAACATAAATGGGTTTTTATTTTTGATAACAATAGCCGTAGTTGAAGTGAACTGTTCGTTCGAACGATCGCTGGATGATTTGTTAGTTGATTCTTTTGAAACTCGTTCAAATGAATCTTCAATTCCCTTTGAGCTAATTCACTACAATATGTTTTGCTCTGTTACCATATTTCAGTTGAGATTACGTCAATCATCGAATAAAAAAAAAATGCAAATAAAAAGCATTTAAGTGTGTCGTTATTTATGGTGACTGGTTGTTCAAATATTCAGACATCTGGTCTTCTGTTTCCAGGCATCGCCTCGTTCCAGTGTCTGTCGTCTCCTGTGCTGTGGAACCCGCGCGGTCCTGATCTCAGTAACTGCACCTCACCGTGGGTCAACCAGGTGGCCCAGAAGGTGAGATCACTAAAAAAAGTTAACACTTGCTCTGAGCCCTCATTCTCTGTCCTGCCGCTGTACCGCTACCTCAGCTATTATCATTCCGGCCTCAGCTCACATTACCGCACACAGGTCATTCCTCTGACATGATTTAGAACAAAATCTCTCTATTCAATCTATTTCTATGAGAGAGTTTAAAAGCATCTCGGGTCAAAGTCACACTGCACTTACACATCAAGGACTGCTGGTTTTGCTTTTCATATACAGTACAGTACACTTGTACAAAAGTTGTTTGTTTGTATTAAAGGGATAGTTTAACAACATATCATTTCTTACTCATTATTTAATCACCTTCAAGTGTTTCCAAACCTTTATAAGTTTCTTTCTTTTGTCAAACACAAGATGAAAATATTTTGAAGAAAGCTGAAAATGTGTGACTACTGACTTCCATAGTAGGAAAAACACTATAAACACTATATGATATATACAATGGAAGTCAATGGCTACACACTGTAAAAAATGCTGGGTTCCACACAGTTCATTCATGTTGTCTCAACACAAATCGATTAATTCAAAACTTTTAAGAAATTTGTGGTTTGAACATTAAAATAATTCAGTTGTCCCAATGAAATCTCACGAATTGTGTTGTTTAGGGTCATTTTAAATAAGTAGTTTGAACAAGTGAGAAAATAATATTTTTTTGAGTGCATGTTTGGAATGTTTCAAAAAATGGAGTTGTGTGTGTGTTCAACAGGATAAAAAAACTTATAAAGGTTTGAAACAAATGAAGGGTGAGTAAATGAGAGTAAATTATGTATTTTAATTTACATAAATTTACATTTTTGGTTACAGTATCCCATTAAATCATATTAATTTTACCACAGACATGCTCTAAACTATTTTTTTCTTTACTTGCTTGTTCAAACTACTTAAAATTAACTGAAACAACAAAATTATTGAGATTTTTTTGATAACTTTTTGTTTTATGTACAATTATTAAGTTATTTTGATTTGTGTAATCGATTTGCATGAATGAATTGTGTGGAACCCTGCATTTTACTCTGTGATTAATTATAATTGGTATATTATTGGTTGGTATTATTATTTTGTTTCATTGTTGGTTTATTTGTTTTTTATTATTATTTATTTATTTCTTTATTTTGTATTGCACTGATAATTTTAGAGTTTCTGGTCATTTTTTAGTATATCCAATAGAAAACATGCAAATATTAAAGCTTAATCGATCTGACAACACACAAACACACACATTCTCACAACAAATGCAAATACAAAATCTTACAAACCTGGCAACTTGCTGTTTAGACATCAGTATTTTGGAGATCTAAGATTTTTTATTTTTATTTTTTTTAGGTCTCACATGCATGCATGATTTATTTTTGCTACCAAAATTACATTTAATTTCATGTTAACATTTTGCCAAATTTATTAGTGCTAGAATATACAAACAACAAGGAACCCTACAACCAGGGGTGCGTTTCTCAAAACCATCGTTAGCTAACTAGGGTCGCAAGTTCTGTTTTTACAAACATAGTTTGTTGATTTGCCATTTGCCAAATCTGTCGTTCCAACAAACATTCGCAAACTTCATAGCAAACTTGTTCGCTTGCAACTACACCTCTTGAGCTGTAGTTAGAAGTATAGTTCCTGGTGGTGTTCTATTCCCAGTTATCCTCCCTATACCCTATTCATTTAGAACATTCTAACATTTAAACTTAAAATGATGAAAACAAAAAAAAATTACAAAAAATTAAGAATTCTCTCTTAAGAGTAATTAGCTTTCAGAGTATTTTTTTTTTTTTACAGTTTTAGCAATCTTCAAATTGACAGTAGTGCACTTTTAAAACATTTTGCCATTTTAAATGCAGCTGTGGCTGATGATGAAAGCAATAGGTGACCTATTATTAAAAAGTGGAATTTATGTTTCGTTTCCAAAGCTTGTGAAAACAAAAATATAACATAAGTTATTGGTTTTAATTTAAAGTAGGTTATTTATTAAGAAATGTATCTGTACTATGTATGACATGGGCCTGTTGGTCAGAACATTTCTGCAGTGATTTGAATGTGTCAAATTGTGAAAAGTAGACTTAAAAAAATATATATATATAAATAAGCAATATCCTACTTAATAATAATAATAATAATAATAATAATAATAATAATAATAATAATAATAATAATAATTAATTCATTTTCTTTTCGGCTTAGTCCCATTATTTATCTCTTTTGAACCGCTAACTTGTTTGAACTTGCACATGTTTTACGCAGCGGATGGCCTTCCAGTTGCAACCCATCTGTGGGAAACATCCATACACACTCATTCACACACATACACTACGGACAATTTAGCCTGCCCAATTCACCTATACTGCATGTCTTTGTACTGTGGGGGAAACCGGAGCTCCCGGAGGAAACCCACGCGAATGCAGGGAGAACATGCAAACTCCACACAGAAACGCCAACTGACCCAGCCGAGGCTCGAACCTTCTTGCTGTGAGGCAACAGCACTACCTACATCGCCCCATTAATAATAATAATAATAATAATAATAATAATTATTATTATTATTATTATTATTATTATTATTATTATTATTATTATTATATTTTTTATATATATATTTTAAAAAAAAAATTATTATCATTATTAAAAAGGATTGTTTTATTTCTTAATAAATAGCCTACTGTAAATTAGGCCTACAACCATCAACGATTTTTATGATTTATATATGAAATTAGAACATGTGCTAGCTAAGTGATTTTAAATAGAGTAGGCTATTCTCAATAATATTTGTAAAGGAAACATATATAGTTCCTGTATGTGTTGCATGTTTTTTTTTTTATCAAAACTAATATTGGATTTTTTTTAAATGTGTGTGCGTGTAAAACAATATTGTTTACACAAAACTTATGTTTTTGTTTTTTTTTCTAAAGAAGTAGTTACTCCACCCCGTTAAGAGTGTAATTATGAATGTTTTACTTTATAACTAATGTGGTTTAAACGATGGATTTGCGACAGAGAAACTATACGGTTTTGGCAAACACTCATCACTACATCACTCATTTCCCAAACAATGCATCATACTATGATAATTCAGCCGCGAGTTATGTCATTGTTTGGAAAACGCACCACAGCATGTTAAAATAAAAAAAAAAAAAAAAACTTGCCTCTTCAGTTTTAGGGGTCCTCCAACACATTTCCATCGTGGTCTGTATTATTTGCAGCACGTTTCTGTATTCATGTGTTGTCAAACTAATGAAGATGTTTTCCCTAATTTGTCAGTGTGTTACTATTTACTTGCAGAATTCTAGCCTCTGTTTACGCATTTGCATTGACTTTGTATGGGTCACACTTTATTTTGATGGTCCGTTTGTTGAATTTAAGTTACATTGCATCTACATGCCAACTAATTCTCATTAGATTATAAGTAGAGTGTTATGTTGGGTTTATGGTTGTGGTTAGGTTTTGGGTTAGTGTAATTTGACATGTACTTGCAAAGTTTCTTATAGTCAGTTAAATATCTGTTGAAGGAGCAGTATCAACAGATATTAAGCGGACAGTCTACTAATACTCCAATGGGCCGTCAAAATAAAGTGTTACCGTTGTATGTAATCTACTCACGCAAATACTTTTGATGTGCACCAGGCATAAGACTAACATTAATGTTACCACTCAAAAATGTTTCTGTTTGTTTTAGGGGAAGTTTAAAAAGAACTGTTTGTTGCCTTGGAAAATAAATGACATTTAAAAAAATCACATTAAATAGACTCACATTAAATTCAGAAGATTTCTGACACAAAAGCCATTCTAACAGCATGATTTTAAACACCGCAAAGTATGCTGAACCCATAGTGAACCTTAATACACCTCATAAGCACAGTGGTGCAGTATATGAGCTTTTTCTCCAGCTAAATGTTAAGTGACACATTTGCTGTGAGGCAATTACAGGCTATGTTTCTTCTTTCAAATCGAGTGAGTAATTTTATCATGTTTCATGCTTTGGTTTCTCTCTCATTTTTTTTATTTAGTTTTTTTCTTCTTTTTTGTAATAGCTCGATTTAGAGAGTCATTAAAGATTTGCTGTCTTTTGTCTCTGCGTCTCGCAGAATAAACCCAGAAACCCCCGGCTCACTCCCCTACAGCGCACGGTAGGGGTCTGAGCTTTACAGACTTGTGTATGTGTGTGTGTGTGTGTGTGTGTGCACAGATAAAGAGCGGAGAGAACGCTGCAAACATCGCCGCTGAGCTGGTGAACCACACGCAGGGCCGCATTCACGCCGGTGATGTCAGTTCCTCTGTCAGACTCATCGAGCAGCTATTGGATATATTAGATGCACAGCTGCAAGCTCTCAGACCCGGGAATAAGGAATCGGCTGCCAGGAACTACAATAAGGTGACACATGCACACACACACACACACTTGCCCTTTAAACAAACCCTTCATGTTCTGTTTGCTGCCACATCAGTGAACAGGAGCACCCTCAAACTCACAGCACTCACATCAATGACATGAATACAGGATCGGCTTACACCTGCCGCTTTTTCGTTTTTTTTTTTCTTGAGCAGTTCTGCCTCTTTAGTTTCACCCTCTTTACTGAATGTTTTGAATGATGTATTTTATTTGTACAGTTGAAGTCAGAATAATTAGCCCCCCTTATTTTTTTCCCAATTTCTGTTTAACAGAGAGAAGATTTTTTTCAACACATTTCTAAACATAATAGTATTAATAACTCATTTCTAATAACTGATTTATTTTATCTTTGACATGATGACAGTAAATAATATTTTACTAGATATTTTTCAAGACACTTCTATACAACTTAAATTGACATTTAAAGGCTTAACTGGGTTAATTAGGTTAACTAGGCAGGTTATGGTAATTAGGCAAGTTACTGTATAACGATGGTTTGTCCTGGAGACTATTGAAAAAAAATAGCTTAAAGGGGCTAATAATTTTGACCTTAAAATAGATTTTTTAAAAATTAAAAACTGCATTTATTTTAGCTGAAATAAAACAGTTAAGACTTCTTCAGAAGAAAAAATATTATCAGACATACTGTGAAAATATCCTTGCTTTGTTAAACATCATTTGGGAAATACTTAAGAAAAAGAAAAAAAAATCAAAGGGGGGCTAATAAGTCAGATTTAGTACCCCCCGAATTACAGTATTAGCCCTCCTGTTTATTTTTTCCCCAATTTCTGTTTAACGGAGAAACACAATAGTTTTAAAAATGTATTTCAATAACTGATTTATTTTATCTTTGCCATGATGACAGTAAATAATATTTTAATAGATATTTTTCAAGACACTGCTATACAGCGTAAAGTGAGGTTTAAAAAAAGGTTTAACTAAGTTAAATAGACTTAGATTAACTAGACAGGTTATGGTAACTAGGCAAGTTATTGTATAACGATGGTTTGTTCTGTAGACTATCAAAAAAAAAATAGCTTAAAGGGGCTAATAATTTTGACCTTAAAATGGTTTTTAAAAAATTCAAAACTGCTTTTATTCTAGTTGAAATAAAACAAACAAGACTTTCTCCAGAAGAAAAAATATTATCAGACATACTGTGAATATTTCCTTGCTCTGTTAAAAATCATTTGGGAAATATTCAAAAGGGGGGCTAATAATTCTGACTTCAACTGTATATAGTATAAACCGTATTAGCCTACATTGAAACACGTTATAAATTGCCATAAATCATAATGTAGGTAATTATACGATACTAAATTTATTTAATTGTGGCTGAAATGGCATCCACCGCAAAAAAAAAAAAAGCATATTAATTGTAATTGAGCAATTGATGGTTCATTCCACTATGGCTACCACTGATAGATCAGGAACTAAACTAAAGGAGTCAGTGTGTGAATTAATTTAAATACATATTGATTATGAATTTAGTATACATCCATTCATTCATTTTCCTTTAGCTTAGTTTCTTGTTTATCATTGGAGGGTCACCACAGTGGAATGTACCACCAACATTCACACGCGCACTCATACACTACGGACAATTTTAGTTCAATCAAATTCACCTATAGCACATGTCTTTGGACTGTGGGGGAAACCAGAGCACCCGGAGGAAACCCATGGGGAAAACATGCAAACTCCATACAAAAATCTCAACTGCTCCAGCCAGGACTCGAACCAGTGTCCTTCTTGGTGCAACCCACTGTGCCACTGTGTCCCCTTAACCAGTTTCTAATAACATTTTTTTTTTTTTCATTTTTGTCTTTGCAATGATGACTGTCATCATATTTTACTAGTTTTTAGTTAGTTACTTGTAGATACTATTAAGCTTAAAGTGCAATTTAAAGGCTCAACTAGCCTAATTATCCTAACCTATTTGGCTAACTAAAAAATTATGTTAAAGGAACACTCCTCTAGAGGTAAAAAACAGAATTTTACTATGTTTAAATACTATTCAGACAATCTCTGGTGGACTTTTAGCTTAGTTTAGCTAAGCATAGATCACTGAATCAGATTAGACCATTAGCATTTTGATAATCTTTCAATTTAAAGCTTGATGCTTACTTTTGTTTGCTGTACAGTACAGTACCATAACTGCATTATGCAGTACCTGGAATTCTTGCAAGTGTAGTTCATATCCATATTGGCATAGAAAATGTACATTGTATTGTTTTAATACATTTTAGACCACACAAAGTGAATGTCTTAACTTCAAAAGGGTTAAATGTATCTTTGGTAGAATAATCCTTGCTTTAATCAATAACAAAAAGACTCTAAATACTGATATTTTAATTTTAATGTTAAAATGATTATTTTCTACATAAATATAAAAACCATTACATCTATGCCTTCTTCATCTCAGGGGGATTTTTTTCAGTTTATTGATGACAATTTTCAATTATTGTTAGTAGTAGCATTATATATTCAGCCTGATCTGATGTGTGATTGGTGAAGTTTTGTCCTTGCCGCTGTTGCCACTGGCTTGCATGGTTTGGGATCTGTAGAGCTGCGCATCGATGGATTTGCTCTGAAGTGTTTGGACTCTCAGTAGTGAACATTAAACAACACTGAACTGAGCTAAACTGAACTAATCTTAAATACTGAAAACTGAACTGACACTGTTTCAATGTACTGAAATCTTCTATGTGAAGCTGCTTTGACACAATCTGCATTGTAAAAGCGCTTTACAAATAAAGGTGAATTGAATTGATCTCATGAGAAAACGTAAGTATTTTACGTTTTGTCAGTTTAGTGGCTAATTCTTACGAAGTTACGAGTTCAGTCGTATGAAAATGTACAATTTAAAAAAGGAGGTATGGCACCCAACACCGCCCCTAAACCCAACTGTACTTAATTGTATGAATTAGATCATTTGAATTCATACGAATTAGCCACTAAATCAAAAAGTTACGAATTGCTGTGAGATTGCGTTGTATTTATTATTTTCGTATTTATATTAGTTTTAACAAAAGCAAGTTTAGATTTGTGCACCTGCCGGGTTTTGGAGATGTATGCATTACCATATGTGGCATAAGAATAGGATGTGTGTTTGGATATAACCCATCTATAACTATTTTTTGACCACACTTTGTTATTATTGTTCATTTATTAGTTAGATTATTATTAATTAGAACTGAATTTAGAAATAGTTTTGAAACAAATATTTGCGCTTAAGTAATGGAATTAAATACGTATGATGGATGTCTTCAGTGGAGTGCGTAAAACACAGTTTCCTTATCCATGAAAGTAAAGGAGTAAAGTAAAGAGTAAAAGTAGAGTAAAGAGAAAGTAAAGAGGCTGAATGGATGAGGCTCATTCTTTATCCTCGTGCTGCAGATGGTCTATTTATCTGTTTTCTAGCTAGTTAAGTGTTCAGTTTTTCACTTAAAAAGTCCACCATGTACAGTAAATAGCAAATGTGTCATGGTGCATTTTTTTACATAATCTAATAAACCTGGAACATGTTAAAGTGGGAAACATTTATATATGTATATAAACCACATAAAAATGTGTTCAATTTTAAATGTAAAAATGTTAAATAATTTTAAGTAAATGTTTGTATAGTGTTAATATGATTTATATTTAATTATTTACCCCCATTTTTTTATTTTATTTTACAATTAATCTATTTAAAAAGAGCTATAACATTTATCCACTGACATTTAGCACCTTAAATGGCTTAAATGTCTCAAATAAAAATGAATGGATGAATGAATGAATGAATGAATGAATGAATGAATGAATGAATGAATGAATGAATGAATTAATTAATTAATGAATTAATGAATGAATGCCATTATTATAATTACTAATTGTAAAATGTACCTCTGTAGTTATTATTTATTTTATGTTAAGTTAAGTGGATTCTGAATGAGCTTGGCTCCTCTACCTACACAAATGTATGTGTAAGTGAAGTGTGTGTGCTTGTGTGTTGCAGTGGCAGAAGAGAGAGAGGACCTGCCGGGCTTATGTTCAGGTATTGTACGGTGTTATCAGTATGAGTTCACCTCTCATATCTCTTCTCTTCTCATCCTCACCACGTTACACTGCGCACATTTACTGATGTGTGATTTCTATCCGCACTCCACTCGCAGCACTTCATCACAGCACTTTCCAGGAAGCCTGTGTATAATATGCAATACAGAGATACTGCAATGCATTTCATAATGTTCTTATAATACATCTGGGCTGCTCAGCGCTGGTCCTGGAGGGCCACTGTACTTGTGCTGAAACATATATATATATATATATATATATATATATATATATATATATATATATATATATATATATATATATATATATATATGAGATGATTCATAAGATGGATTGTGAATTGTTAGATGCAGTTTACCTCTTGCATTTTTTATTAACCCTTAACCTGCACATTAAACAGTAATTGAGGCATATGGTTAGGATTAAGGGGACGTTTAGGTATATGTGTTGGTTAAAATGTTGTTTCAAGGTTATGAGATGTTTATAAAGAGTATTGTTTAGATAAGGTTAAGGTTAAGGGCGAATTTAATAAAATGGGTGGATTAAGGGTTACAGGTGAAATAAGGTTAGGGTTAAAGGGATAATTCCCCCAAAAATGAAAATTCTGTCATCATTTACTCACCCTTTACTTGTTTCAAACCTTTATGAATTTATTTCTTCTGCTAAACAAAGAAGATATTTTGAAAAATGTTGGAAACCTGTAATCATTGAAAGGTTTAGAACCACTTGAGAGTGAGTAAATAATACGTATACGTACATAAAATTGGTTTTAGAGTTACGGGTTGGAAAAGTTACGGGTTGGAAAAATTTAATTTAAAAAAGTGTTACGGACAGGTTTAAGGAAATGGGCAGGTTTTAAGGGTGGGTGAAAATTACAATATGGTTAGGGTTATGGTCAGGTTTAGTGATCTGGGTAGGTTTAAAGGTTGGTTAAGGGTTTCATGTGGGATAAGGTTAGCGGGTTAAGAAGATAGTTCACCCAAAAATTTTAATTCTATCATCATTTACTCACCCTTTACTTATTTCAAACCTTTTTGAGCTTCTTTCTTCTGCTCAACACAAAAGAAGACGTTTAAAAAATATCTAAAACCTGAAACCACTGACGTCCATAGTATTTGTTATTCCTTGTATGAAAGTCAATGGTTACCAGTTTTCAGCTTTCTTCAAAATATCTTATTTTGTGTTTACCAGAGGAAAGAAACCCATAAAAGTTTATAACCACTTGAGGGTGAGTAAATTATGAGTAAAAAGGGCAAATCTAATAAAATATGTAGGTTTAAGGGATGGTTGAAAGGTTATGAGTGGTATAAGGTTAGGGTTATTTTCAGGTTTCATGAAATGGGACGGTTTACGTGTTTATTAAAGAGTTAGGGGCAGGTTTAAGGAAAAGGGTTTTAAGGGTTGGTTAAAGGTACAATATGGTTAGGGCAAGGGTCAGATTTTTTTTAATCAAATGCCTTTTTTAAAGAGCCATATGGGGTGTTTGTATAAAACAAAACCTTTCTTTATTTATAAACAAAACCATTATTTATGTCCATGCACAACTCAAAAATAAACAAATATGATGCATCATAATGTATAAAGAAAAGAGAATTTACAGATATTTTTTTTATTATTTTTACCACCACCACTCATGAATGTTTGAATTTATGTGTGTGGGGTTACAATAGAAATGTAAATTACCATAGAAATGTAAGAAATATAACTTTCCCTTTATTGTTGTTGCGATTCAAGTTAAACCACAGCACCACATATGCGCATTGGTTGAAACGTCCTATTATTGTAAACCGAGTTCTTATACATTTTGCTGTAGAAAATACAATATAAAGGGAATTGTAATTGTATTTTCAATAGAAAACTGATTTCTAGTAACAGTTCTATTTTTAAAAACATCTCAAATATGATTGAAGAAAAACAGCTTGAGAGCCACATATTTTTGGTCAAAGAGCCACATGTGTTTCCCGAGCCATAGGTTCCCTACCCCTGTGGTTAGAGTATAATCAGATTTGTGATTTAGGTGGGTTTAAAAGTTGGTTAAGGGTTACGTGTAGGATAAGGTCCGTAGGTTAAAAGGATAGTTTAACCCCCCAAAAATAAATTCTGTCATCATTTACCCACCCTTTACTTGTTTGAAAACTTTATGAGTTACTTTCTTCTGCTCAACACAAAATAAAAAATATATATATAAAAAAAAAAAAAAAATGTCTAAAACCTCTAATCAATGACTTCCACAGTATTGGTTTTTCCTTGTATGAAAGTCAATGATTACCGGTTTATAGTTTTCCTCAAACTATCTTCTTTTGTGTTCAACAGAAGAACGAAACCCATAAAGGTTTATAACCACTTCAGTGTGAGTAAATAGAGAGTAAAAGGGCAAATTTTATAAAATTGTTATGTTTAAGGGTTGGTTATAAGGATAATGGTTGTATAAGGTTAGGGTTAGGTTCAGGTTTAAAGAAATGGGTAGGTTTTAAGGGGTAGTTAACGGTTCAATATGGTTAGGGTTATGTTCAGGTTTAGTGATATGGGTGGGTTTCCTACTTTGTAAGTAAATGGGTACCCGTTTTGCAGCAGAAAGAAACTATCCTTTTAAGGATTGCTAAAAGACTGATTATGGTTAAGATTTGTGACAGGTTTATTGGAATATGTGGGTTTAAGGGTAAGTTGGGGGTTAAGGATGAAAACATTTGAACTGCCGTCTATGTGCTTAAAATAAATTTGATAAGGTTTAATAGTGGAGTCACATATGCAGTGGGGCTAGTGTTTTATTTTGATTGCATGAGGTTTTAATATGCCACCATGAACTATTATAATTTATTTTATTGGTGGTTACTTTTAATGAATAGATATAATCCATTACACTGTGGCGTTATTGCTGCATTCATAATGCATAACATATACAGGCATCATAGAAAGTGCAATCCATATTTTTTATTGCATATGCCTACCTCAGATGCAATTTAACTGCAGCTGGTTGGTTTTCCGTCTGTTGTGTGTGCGTGCATATGTGAGAGACAGAGATCTACAGTAGCAATGATGATACTGTACATCTTGCCCAAGGCTTTCTTTCAGCGCTCGTGTCATTTATAATGGACTATAAGAGGTTGCTCCTTAGTAGAAATACATTTGAGTCATTACATAAGATCACAGATGTGACGGTCGGCTGGTCTTTGATGTGAAGTGTGAGTTTATGTTTGCGTGCGTGCGCAGGCGGTTGTGCAGACGGTGGATAATCTCCTGCGAGCAGAGGCGTTGGAGTCGTGGCAGGACATGAACAATACGGAGCAGGCACACACCGCCACCATGCTGCTGGACGTCATGGAAAAAGGAGCCTTCTTGCTGGCCAATAACATGTACAACAATCACTTCTCAGATCATGCTGCAAATGTCGGTGAGTTTGTGTTGAGCTGAAAGTAACTACTAAATCAATTGATGCTTTTTTAAATATATAATGTCAACATTTAAATATTGTGATTTGTCCAAAAAAAAAAAAGATTTATCCGGAGATTTAGTGTAATTTAATATTACTGTGTTTATGTTGTTGCACATTCTGCTCATGAGGTTCTCATTCAAATAAAAACAACATCCTAGATTGTTGTCTGTGCGTTAGATGACTAGGGGAGTCTGATATATTGTAGGGAATTATTTATATTCTTATTAATATTCCTATTTTTATTAAAATTTATGTTAGATTTAATATATTAAAATGTAATAACTTGATTATTTAATAGTCTCATTTTTTTTTCAATCTAAATGCCATGCATTCAATATACACTAGATTATTTAAGTATCACTGAGATAATATTACAGTTTTAGTCAGAATTTTTGCTCTTTTTTATTAGCTTTGTATTGTTTTTTGTGTCATTGAATACTGTAATTAATATTAGTAGACACAGGCTCATTGTGAAAACGTACCCCCATATATGTTTCTAGAGGTCACAGATTATGAAGCAAGAAGTTCTGTCAGTCAGTGAGTCAGTCAGTCAGTTAGTCAGTTAGTCGACAGCAGCCTCTGGTGGATTCACGTGAGAAGAGCAGGCATGAATGACACAATTGCAAGAGAAATTTGAGATCTGAAAAAGTGTACACAGTGACCTCTGGTGCAAAAAATTGCCAAAAAACTTGTACTTGGACATATTTTGCGTTGTGCAGAAATGTATGTATGGGTACATATCAATAATGAGCCTGGATTGTGTTTAACTAAGGGTTTTTTGTTTGTTTTTTCATGTTACTTTTTGTTGTTGTTGTTGTTGTTGTTGTTGTTGTTGTTGTTATTTTAAAGCCAAACTATGGTTACAATGATTTTTTTAGCAGTTAATTTTATTTGTCTGTATAGTTTGCATACATTTTTTATTTCAGTTTTAGTATTACTATAGTTTTAGTGTTAGATTTAGTATATGAAAACGGGAAATGTTGCAATTAGCTGAAATAAGTATTATAGTTATAGTATTATATTATATTTGATATAAAAAATGGAACAAGTTTTAGTTGATTAATTAATTATAATAGTAGTACTTGGTTGAAAACTGTCTTAGTTAGTTAGTTAGTTAGTTAGTTAGTTAGTTAGTTAGTTAGTTAGTTAGTTAGTTAGTTAGTTTTGAATTAACTTTATTTTTTTTATGAATCCCAGATGAATAGTTCAAATGAATAGCCTATATATAAAATATTATAATGTTACATTACAAACGTTTGTCACATTTGATCAATTTGATGCATCTTTGCTGAATAAAAGTGTTAATGTATAACTTAAAAATCTATTTAAAACACATGTAAAATCCAAATTTACAATGAAGCGTCAAGCACGAGTGATTTACATGTTAAGTCAATGCATAGACAATCATTCATTCATTCATTTTCTTTTCGGCTTAATCCCTTTATTAATCTGGGGTTGCCACAGTGGAATGAACCGCCAACTTATCCAGCATATGTTTTACACAGCGGATGCCCTTCCAGCTGCAACCCATCTCTGGAAAACATCCATGCACACTCATTCCCACTCATACACTACGGACAATTTAGCCTACCCAATTCACCTGTAGCGCATGTCTTTGGACTGTGGGGGAAACCAGAGCACCAGGAGGAAACCCACGCGAGCGCAGGGAGAACATGCAAACTCCACACAGAAACACCAACTGACCCAGCCAAGGCTCGAATCAGGGACCTTCTTGCTGTGAGGTGACAGCACTAACTACTGCGCCACTGCGTCGCCCTTGCATAGACAATCTTCGGTGTTATTCGCGTGAATGAGATGCAAATGATGTGACATTTAATTTACGTAAATTAAGCAGTGTGAATTGAGCATTTTACGTGTTTGGCGTGCTTAACGCACGATTCGCTCGAGTTGGAAAATCTGAATTTTCACGTCGCATTAACCAATCAGGAGCTTGCTCTTGTATGGGTGTGATTATGACAGCGCATGTTGGTGTCCCAAGGGGAAATCCTTGTGCCGACACAGGAGAACAGCTCATCAAACTGGGCTAGGTTTAGTGGAAAGCATTGCTGAAAGCTTCCATCATCCAGGTACTGTTTCTGGAGGAGTTGATGAACTCTGATTACACCTCAGAAAGCATCTAGTGGACTTAGACACGGCGTTGAACGAATCTATGCTCTGTTCCTAAAGCACATAAAGCACAGTTATTAACTCATCAGTCTCAGACAGAAGCACCGCCCATGACGCGAATCCACATCTATTGTGAAGTGAATTTAATGCATAAATTTGATGCATGAATGAAGCGAGTAAAATTATTTATTTGTGTATGCTCCGTCTGATGTGAACACCCCATTATTCTTAAGGTGAACGATTATTTCATGCGAAAAAAAAGTTTGCTTCGGTAAGTCTAGCTTCCATGAATGATTCGGCTTCGTGTTTGGAGTAGCGCTCATTCTCTGTTGACATCAGTTTGATGGTCAAAATGAGTCAATCTGTTATATCTAGTTTATTGTAAAGAAGGTTTGAAGATCCATTAAAGATTCCATTTCCATGTAAAATCAAAACAACATTTATCTAAAAAAATCCAAATCGATAGCTGTATTGTAAACTTTGTATTTTTGCAGTATTTTTATCTTCAGTTTCTAAATGTGTGTGTTCAGATCTGGAGGTGCGAGTGCTGAACACAGAGACGGATTCTCAGGATTTGTCGTTTCCTCAAAGCGGCCCTAGCGACAGCAGCATCCAGCTCTCGGCCTCCACCTTCAAACAGTACAGCCGTAATGGTGAGTTTTTTATATTCTTGTATTGATTTTGATGATGATTTGATGTAAATGTGTCATTTGATTACTTTGGTGCACTGCAGTTCCACCACAGCCAAGCCAAATTTCCACTTTGCCTTTTTTACAAAGTTATCAGTTGATAATAATAAACCTAATCTGATTAACAAAAAGCGCTGAGACCATTTCTTCCCTGATGGTTTCTTAACGGCACTCTTAATCAAACAGCCCGAGAGGCAACTAGATTACTATCATTTTCAGGGCAATCTCTGCGCACTTTTCTCTCCTCCATCTTATCCCTCCATCATCTCCAAAAATCTCCCACGTTTTCAGTCTTTTTGAAGCTCGTCGACGTGTTTCGGTTGAGGCGGGGGGTTGAGATTAGTATGATTGAAACAAACGCGCATGAAATATTCATACTGAAGAAAAGGAGCGAGCGAGCACTGAAGGGATGAATGTTCGCTTGCCCTTCATATTAAAATGCCTTCATCCCACGGTCGCTCACTTCAACCCCACTCCCGGTCCAAATCGTTTTAACCTTCACTCAACTCGCTCCTTTTTCCTTAGTTGTTATTCACATCCTCCTGCCACTCAATAACTGTCGCGTTTTTCCATGCAGGCCAGGTGAAAGTGGTCTTCGTCCTCTATAAGAACCTGGGCTCCTTTCTCTCCACTGAAAACGCCACGGTGAAGATGGAGATGGAGGCGGGCCTTGGTGGGAGGGGCTTGGCGGTGAATTCACACGTCATCGCTGCGTCTATCAATAAGGAGTCCAGTCGAGTGTTTCTGACCGAGCCTGTGGTGTTCACACTTAGACATTTACAGGTAAGTAAAACAAGAAAGAAAACTATTGAACCATTTTGACATGATAATAAATGTAAAACTTTAGTTTAAATAACAATTCACACTTTTTACTACTGACTTATAACCGGCCGATTGTTTATTATGTTGTTTGTTGAACTGTTTATTACATTATACCTTTTAATAAACAGCTAATTAGTAGTTTACTGAGCTAAAGTTTTGGATTGATTGATTGATGATTGATGTCTGACTGACTGACTGACTGACTGATATATTATGTATGTGTGTAATATGGGTGTGTTACTGTATACTTCCCTAATGTCTACCACAGTGACCCTTAGTCTGTGTGTGTGTGTGTTTATATGTTAAACACTGTGGTCTGTGAGAGAGAGAGAAAGAGAGAGAGAGAGAGAGAGAGAGAGAGAGGCCAATTCAATTGCAGTTTTTTTACTATGGAAGTTTATGAGACAGTTGCTAAGTTGGTAAGTGGTTGCTAGGGTGTGGTTAGTAAGTTAAAATGTCATCAGTGATTGGCAGATTGGTAGTCTGAGTTAAATGAGCGTAATCTTAAGTCTGTATGACAGTTTGGCGGAAAGTTATTTATTTATTTTTTATTTTTTATATATTTATTTATTTATTTATTTTTTACTATTTTTTTACTATTTTTTTTTTTACTATTTTTTTACTATTTTTTTTACTATTTTTTTTTCTTTTATCTAGATCAATATCCAGAAACACACCATTAATGTATAGCTGAGAAAAAAAAAAAAAGCTTGCAGAACAAATTTGAAATGTTTATATTTATAATTATTGGCCAATATATGGGATATCGGCCTTAGGATCTGTAGAGTTCACAGGTTTTTACAGGTTTTACATGTATTCTCTGCCTATATTTTTAAATGTACATTCATTAAAATCCACACAGTTTAATTTGAGTTCAGTAACCTCTTTGTTGTAAGTTTAAGAATCCATTTCAAGAACCATAATGGACTCCTAAAGGACGAGCAGTTGATTACATCCAAACTATAATGCTGTGTTCACACCAGACGCGGTATGCGCGGATAAAACTATTCGCGCGTAAATAGTTATTTCTAGAAGCATTTCGATACCTGGTAAATCTGAGTTTTGACCGAAAACACAAGTTTGTGCGTCAAGTTTCGCAGTTCACTGCATTGCAAAGTTCAAGCTTGGTGGGGAACTGGGCTGTGGGGAAAAGAATAAATTGTCTTCCCCCTCCATAGTAACAGCTCTTCGCTAATAGAGGACTGGCAGACACTGAGCCTTTTCCCCGGTGAGAATAAATACTCTCATCTGCTACAAAATGGTTCCCACTAAAGGAGAGCCAAGTATTCTCCTCAAAATATTATCATTAGGATTATTGTTTAATGGAGTTTCATTTGAACCTTAATTTCAACCAAGAACTTAACCTGGATGATGGAAGCTTTTTAGGGGTGCTTCAAACTGAGCCGAGCTCAACTGTTGTCCGGTGTCGGCAGGAGGATTTCCCCCTAGGACACCAACAACAAGCGCTACATTATAAGCACGCCCCTACAAAAGAATGTCCTGATTGGTTAACGCAGTGTGAATATCCGCTGAAGTTCAGATTTTCGAACTTGAGTGATTCACGTGAATCGCGTAAATTGCGTAAAATGCTCAACTCACGTCGCTTCATTCACACGAATTGCACCATTTACGCTACCTCATTCCTGCATATCGCACCGCAAGATGTCTATTTGTGTCTTTGTGAATGCAGCACAATACTTTTAGGTTCATTACTAACCAGCAGATGGCAGAGTTCTACAGCTAACAACTAAATCAATATCCAGAAACACATTATTAATCTTGCAGAAATAATAAATAATACACAATAATAATCTTGCAGAAAAATGTGAAACGTTTATATTTATAATTTT